>NC_083096.1:179497305-179725900 GCF_949774975.1 Lagenorhynchus albirostris | reverse complement strand
CTAATGCAAGATATTGGAAAACTTATGTGTGTGCATGTGTGTACAGACATGCTATATAGGAACTCTCTTGTAATATCAACTCAAATTTTCTATAAATCTAATAAAACTGTTCTAAAATATAAAATCTTTTTTTTTAATTGTTGGGCATCACTCTAAGTCTTTATTCATCAGGTCAGATTTCACATTTTTAAGAGGCTCCCCGAAGTGATGCTGATGGTCTAGCTCCGCACTTTGAAACCACCAGGGTTGGGCTCCTTCGAGTTCTAATTGTTTTTTTTTTAATTGATGTATAGTTGGTAGACAATATTATATGTTTCAGGTGTACAACAGTGATTCACAACTTTTAAAGGTTATATTTCATTTATAGTTATTATAAAATACTAGCTATATTCCCTGTGTTGTACTATATATCCTTGTAGCTTATTAATTTTATACATAGTAGTTTGTACCTCTTAACATCCTACTCCTATCTTGCCCCTCCCCCCACCCTCTCCCCACTGGTAACCACTAGTTCTCTATTATCTGTGATTCTGTTTTGTTATATTCAGTAGTTTATTTTTTAGATTCCACACATAAGTATTTGTCCTTCTCTGACTTATTTCACTTAGCATAATACCTTCCAAGTCCATCTATATTGCTGCAAATGGCAACATTTTGCTCTTTTTTATGGCTGAGTAGTATTTGCGTGTGTGTGTATGGTTGTGTGTGTATGGTTGTGTGTGTGAGTGTATCACAGCTTCTTTATCCATTCGCCTGCTGATGGAAACTTGGGTTGCTTCCATAATTTGGCAATTGTAAATAATGCTGCTATGAACACTGGGGTACATGTATCTTTTCGAACTAGTGTTTTTGGGTTTTTTTCAGACAAATACCCAGGAGTGGAATTGCTGGGTCATATGGTAGTTCTAGTTTTAATTTTTTGAGGAACCTCCATACTGTTCTCCACAGTGGCTGCACGCTCCCACCAACAGTGCACCAGGGTTCCCTTTCCTCCACATCCTCACAAACAATTGCTATTTGTGGTATTTTTGATGATAGCCATTCTGACAGGTGTTATCTCACTGAGGGTTTAACCTGCAATTCTCTGAGGAATAACGATGTTGAGCAGGTTTTCATCTGCCTGATCAAGTTCTAGCTTTTACTATTCTATTCCGTAATGTTTTCATGGGAACTATGGTAGCCAATTTCCAAAATGGCTCCCACTGATCTCTGCCTCCTGGTGTTCAAACCCTTGTATGATGTCATCCCACAGTTGAATAGGGCTGACCTAAATAATCAATACAATATTGGAGAAATGACTGTGTCTAAGCTAGGTCATAAAAGACATTGTAGCTTCTTCTTTCTTAGATCCCTACCTCTGGAAAGGCAGGTGCAATGTCATGAGGACACTCAAGCAGCCCTATGAAGAGGTTTCATACGGCAAGGAACTAAGGCTTCCGCCAAAAGCCAGCACAAACTTGCCAGCTAAGTGAGTGAGCAACTTGAAACTGGATCCTCCAGCTCCAGTCAAGCCTTCCAATGACTGCATCCTCAGAAGAAACCACAAGCCAGAACCACCCAGGTAAGCCACTCCTGATTCCTGACCCCAAAATAGTGTGTGAGATAATAACACTGAATCCTGTTTTAAGCTGCTGTTTTGGGGTAATGTGTTATACAACAATTGATAATATAGGAGCTTAATCCAAAATATGTACATAATAGGATGAGCTATTTTTCATCCTTATCTTTATTCTGATACAGTCGGAGAAGTCCTAAAACTGTCTCCACATTAACCAAGTGAAGATCGGTTTAAAGAGCTCCTTCAGTTTTCTCCAAGTATTACAATTAACTGCACAATTTCTTCAGAACATAAAGGATATGGGATGGAAGGAGAAGGGAAAGAAAAGAGGAGCAAAACTTTCGTCATCTCCCCTAGGCCAGTACTGTTCATCCTCGGGTACAAATCTGAGAGTTTTACTTTATTGCTTAAAAGTATCCTTCAATAGTGTCCCAAAGTTTATGAGAGTGAATTCACTGTTCAAGGTCTGCCCTATTCCTATAGCTACTAGACTCCTGGGCAGACTGAAGAATGGGTACACACAGACATGGTCTTACTACTTTATATGATCTTCTGGACAAATAACTTTACCTCCCTGCCTCAGTCTCCTCATCAGTAAAATCAGGTTAATTACAGTACCGATATCATAGTTACCATAGGGATTTAATTAATTAAAACATAAAAAGCATTTAGAGCAGTACCTTACCTAAGTGCTCGATAAATGTTAGCTATCATCATTGTCTGCCATTTCCCCTCTCATAACCTAGACTGGTTCAAGCCATTATGAACTATTAGTTTTCAAACTCACTCACACTGTTTCTTACTTTTGTATAAGGAGAATTCCTCGTACCTGGAATGGCCTTCCTTAATTTATCTTACTCTCTCACATTTTAAACTTTTCAAAGTTTCTTTTTTTTATATAGCCTTTTCTGATTTCCCCTTTACTTACTATGTCCCCACAGAAACACCCATATAAAATAGTTAAATTTATTATTTGCCTTTCCCATAAAACTGTACACTTCTTGATAATAATACCTAATATTGATATTTATTGATTGTCAAGCACTGTGCGCCAGACACTGTGCTTATATTAGGTACTTTACATGGACAACCTAAGTTAAACCTCTTCAATTATTACTATTTTTATTTTATTGACAGCAGAATTTATACCACAACAGAGCAGGAATTCAAGGTTGAGCTGTCTGGCTGCAATTTTTGTTTGTTACCACCTAAAATCTAACATCTTGACATCCTGGAAATATGTGAGGGAGGCACATAAAATTCCTAACAGTTAATATAAGCAGGCTACAGTTTTTTATATAGATATACATATACACAAAACTGCAGGAGGGTGTCAGACACACACCCACTTTTATTAGCTTCTTGTTTAAGCTTTCTGGAGATATTCCATTCATATACAGATACAAGTATAAATACCTTTTTTTCTTATACAAATAAATAGTAATATATTCCATATATCCTTCTGCAACCTTTTTATGTTTACTTCATTTATCTTGGAGTTTGTTTCAAGTCAGTGCACACAAAGTATCTCATTCTTTTTAACTGCTGCACAGAATTCCATTGTATGGGTATATACCATGTTCATTTAACTATTAGCCTATATGTTTGCAACTTTTGCTATAATGCTGCAATGATAATCCTTCAACACAAATAAAGGTATGGATAGAAGATATATGATTATACAGTACATTAATATAGTAAATGCATATCATACAGTAAATACAGTTGCCCCTTGGTGTCCTCAAGAACTTAACCAAGTCCCTTCTATAAAATGGTATAGTATTTGTATACAACCTACACACATCCTCCTGTGTACTTTAAATTACCTCTAGATTACTTACTAATACCTAATACAATGTAAATGCTATGTAAATAACTGCTGGGTGAGCAGAAAATTCAAGTTTTACTTTCTGGAACTTTATGGAATTTTTTTCCAAATATTTTCAAATATCTCCACAGTTGGTTGAATCCACAGATGCAGAAACCACAGATACAGAAAGCTAACCACACAGTAAAATGTATTCTATACATTCAGCTTCTATATTTCAGCTATGAAATTTATACTTGTTCTTAAAGTGAGTATATTTTTCTTTCAACTTTTCAATAAATCACCAGTATGAAATATTTTATCAACCTTCAAAACCAAAAAATTCCAAAAATATAATAATCTGGAAATTGCTCTTGCCCTTGCAAAAGAGGTAATTAACAGAAGAATAACACTTCAACTTCTGTTATTTTATACAAGGCATAGTCAAGCAAAGTAAAATTGCCCCAAGAGTCTTTTCTTTGGTCTCTCAACGCTCTTTTACATAAACACTTGGTTTTCACCAAAAACAAAATTCCCTATAAGTCTCTGCTACACCTAAGTGAAGCAAGGGGAAAACAAAAACAAAAATCTTCAAAGGGTCAAAGTTTGACATCTTTCCTTCTTAGCTTCCTTCCTGTATAATTCCCAAAAGTCCTAGCCAATAAAGAACGGTTTAACTTTTCTTTCCATGGGGGTGGAGAAGTAGCCAATGATGATTCTTCTAATCTTTCTTTAGAGAATATGTTCACCCTTCCTCTGAAGATTCAGAAGCAGAACTTTCTTTTTATTTATTTAGGTTGCACCAGGTCTTAGCTGTGGCAGAAGGGCTCCTTAGTTGCAGCTCACCAGCTCCTTAGTTGCAGCATGTGGACTCCTTAGTTGTGGCATGCAAACTCTTAGTTGTGGCATGCATGTGGGATCTAGTTCCCTGACCAAGGATCAAACCTGGGCCCCGTGCATTGGGAGCTCGGAGTCTTACCCACTGCGCCGCCAGGGAAGTCCCAGAAGCAGAACTTTCAAGAGAATTTCTGGATTAGAGAGTGCCATTCCAGCCAAGCGATATCCTCACCCCAGATCGTATGATAACAAAATCAAAGGAATGTTTTTTGGCTGGTTTCTGCTTTTTGACTTAAGGGTCTTCAGTGAAAGCATTACAACAGACTTATCTCAGGACAGCGCTTTGGTAGGACCGCGCTTTGGTAGGACCAAATGTTCACAAACTCTGGGGGAGGACTTCTTCTTTTCCTCCAAGGAATCAAAAATTAATTACATTGTTATTTCCTAAATCTCCAAAAATGTAAGTTCTTGAAAGAGCAGTCATATAATTTTGAGGAGTTTACATTTCTTCAGTTGTTGAAATTTTCAAAAAGAATTGCAAGTTAAAGAGAAGCCGTGTGAACTGTAAACTGCTGTGAGCTTTATCAATGTCCAGGAATCAGGCAAAATTATTCAACCCTGAGAGTAAAATCCAATGAAGTGGCACTAGTTGAAGTATTCCAACTTCTCTTCCAGAACACCAACTTAGAACACTCAAAGCTCATAGTCAATGAAAGCCTATGCAAAATGTTGACACCAAACAAAAGTTTTAGATTGTTGTTCACTAGCAATAGTTCAGCAGAAATAATAAAAAGAGATGAGCAATAAATCTAGAAACAAGGGTGAAATACACTATGGAAAATAGGGATGTGGACTAAACACCTGTTCTGAGGGTGTATGTCCACCCTTGCTGTCATCCCACCTCAACTCCACAGGCCAGCCAGGACGCTGCTGTGGGACTGTACACACCATCAAGCGCACTCCTTCCTCCACTACCAATGCTGTGTTCTGTTCAGAGCCACCACCCCCCCGGGGAGCAAAACTGCACCCCTCCAACATCCAGCTCAGCCCTTATCTCCTCTGGGGCTCCGCAGCAGAATCCCTCTGGCACCTTATTCAGGCCTTTACCTGACACCTACCACTCACTATATCATATTAGTAAGCCTCTTCCCCGTCCCCACGCCCTCAGAGCGGAGCCTGCAGTCCTGGTCATCTCTCCCTGCCTGTCACCCACCACAATGGCCAGCGTGCCAACAGGAGCACAGCCACGTTCACCAAGGGCCTGTGTGCCACACGCTGTGCTCCGTGCTTCACATACATTACCTCATCTCCCCTCACGACAACCCTAGGAATAATACGTTATGAACAACATACCATTCCAGCATTGGGAAGAGTACATTATTTCATCTACATACAGATGAGGGAGTAGGGGCACAGAGGGCTTAATACATTATCTAAGCCCTCATAGCTAGTAACTGGTGGAAATGGCATTCTCACCCAAGCAGTTAAGCCTCCAGAACCTACACTCTTAATTTGTATGCTAATAGGGACCAAGACACTTGGTAAATTTAATTGGATGGAATTTCCAGTGATCCTTTCTAAATAAACAAGCAAATATTTTTAAGGTTGCATATGCTTTTCGCTAGTTTCGCTACTTGTGGACAATTTCCATTCCTTCTATTATTTGACCTTTCAGTAACATTCAACACCGATAACTACCCACTTCTTCACTGACGCCTTATTCTCCTATTTTTGTGGCCAATCTCCCTGAGGCTCCTTAATAGGCTCCTCTGCATCTGAACGTGCCTCAGGACAGTGATCTACAGGACTCTATCGTGGGCCTTACTTTCATCTCTTTCCTCACACACTCCCTGAACAATCTCCAAACCCAAGTCTTCTGTCCAGAACTCATAAACCCATATGTATCACCAGCTCTTGGATATCTCTGCCTACAAGTCCTGTACTCAAAATTTAGCATGTCTCAAACCAAGTTCACTGTCTGTCCCTCTCCCCAAATAAGTTGTTCCTCTGGGATCATATCAGAGCACTGTATCAGCCTGAATCCAATCAAGAGAGAGAAACCACACAGTAATTCGAACAAGAAAAGTTTTTAAGATAAATAATAATTAACTACAACAGGGGACTGAAGTAGTAAGGAATTGGCTAGCAAGAAGTAAAAAGAACTCTAAAGAATAAAGGCAGGGGCTTCCGTGGTGGCACAGTGGTGAAGAATCCGCCTGCCAATGCAGGAGACACGGGTTCGAGCCCTGGTCCGGGAAGATCCCACATGCCACGGAGCAACTAGGCCCATGGGCCACAACTACTGAGCCTCTCCTCTAGAGGCCAAGAGCCACAGCTACTGACCCCACGTGCCACAACTACTGAAGCCAGTGAGCCTAGAGCCCGTGCTCCACAACAAGAGAAGCCACCGCAACGAAGAGTAGCCTAGGCTCGCCGCAACTAGAGAAAAGCCCGCATGCAGAAAGAAACGAAGACCCAATGCAGCCAAAAATAAATAAATTTATAAAAAAAAAAAAAGGCAGGCATAGATGACACAAAATACAACAGCATAATATATACAGCATAATAAATCATCGCCACTACCTTTGGGACTGAGACAGAGCACCCAAAAAAGAGTTTCCCCAGTTCTAGGGCTGAGATCCAGACCTTGTTGGAGAGGGCTCATATCCAGCAGAATTTCTGGAAATCTGCCCTCTAAACCTTGCCAGAAATCTGTCCTCTAGAATGACAAAGAAAGTTGTTTGTGGGGAAGCATCTCACTGGAGGCACTCTGCTACCAAACTGTCCAAGGGAGGGGGTGGGAGTGGGGGGAAGCGGCCGGCCACTAAGAGCTGCAGGAGCCCAGACACAGAAGAAGCCCCACATGCCACAGGAGCCTGCCAGGCAAGACATTGGGGCCAGCGAGTAAAACTCTTTCCTCCTTCAGTCTCTCTCTTAACATCCTGTCAGCTGGCAAGGGAAAGTATTTAAAGGGTCCACATTCATTTTCACAGAATAGGCAGTATAGGGCAAACTTAGAGGTGAGAGGCAATAAATCAATGATTGACATAAGTACCATCATCATCATCATCATCATCATTCTGGCCCAAGCCAGAAACCTAGCAGCAACCTTGATTCTTCCTTCAATCAAGTCCTATAGGTTCTACTTTCTAAGTATTTCTTGAATCCATCCACTTCTCTCCATTCCCACTGTTAATGCCCTCGTCCTGGCTCACAACATCTCTTACAAGTACTGCCATCACAGCCATAAGCCTCCTACCATAGATATGTCCTCTCTCTTTCCTGCAACTGCAACCACTGTGATCTCTGTAAATGGCAAATCCAATTCTGTCAATCCACTGCTTAAAACCTCTCAGGCATTTATCAAATGTCAATAGGATGGGATCCAAAATTAGTAATGGTTTTGAAAATTCCCTGCATCTTCCCTCCTCAAAATCTATGCTCCAGACATTAGGAACTTACACTGTTTGCCACGGGAGGAGATATCCGTTTTGCCTGCTTGCTTTTTGTTGCTTTGTTTTGCCCTCTGGGCTGCTCCACAGGGGTTTCCTCTCCCTGCAACAGCCTTCCTTTGTCCCCATGTTGCCACACCCACTTTTCAGTTAGTTGGGTATTTGTCATTCTTCAGGTCTCAGCTTAGATGCCTCCTGCTCCAGGTTAGGTGGCCCTGCTAAAGTACACCCAACAGAACCTTCTTCTTCCACATTTAGAACACATACCACACACTAGTGTAACTGTTTACTATCTTCCATACTTTACGTCTATGAGGGCAAAAAAAAATGTCTTCCTTGCCAGTGAATCACAAGGAGGTGTCCAGAACAAAGTAGGCACTCAATGAATATCAGTTCAGTTAATGAATCCTGAATGAATTAGGAGGATGACTTTATGAAGTGAGTAACAGTTTAAAAGGAAAAGATTTTGGTTTTGACATTATACCTGACATGTTGATCAGTGTAGATACAATAAGATTATCCATATATCATTCTAAGGATAAGAAAATGCCTTTGTTACATGCTTAACAACTAAGTAAAATATAAAGTCTATTCCTTAGGGGGAAAAAAAGAAACTAATTCTATCAGCTGGTAATATAAATTGTTATGATTATATTGTATAAAATAAGGGAAAAGACTGTTAGCTTTCAAAGTGAACAGTGCAATTCCAATGTAGTGTGTATATCAAAGGATTCATTTTATTTACACCTAATAATGAAAATCAAATATTACAACATGACATTCCTAGCACATCATGCTTCCACAGTAGAAAATCAATACATCATATTCATTTTCAGTAACTTGTTTTCCCAACCACAGTTCTAGAATCATTATGCAATGTAAACAGTCTTCACAAGCACTTTGAACCCATCTGAAATCAAAACTAGGCCTTCTCTGACACCTACTCCAAAAGGGAATCTCTCTGATGACTCTCCAAAAACTTGAACAGGGCTGCAAGGAGCAAAAGCTACAGAGCTGAATCAGCATCTTGAACTATTCTGCAAATGTGAAGGGTATTTAGGGTTGCGGGTCCAGCATTGCTCCCATTCAGCCACGCTGGTTTATTTTTACTCTATCGGTACAGACAACAGTCTGGCCAATCTGAGCAGAACATAATGTCTTGTACTTTTCTATCCCCCCAATACTCAGTACAGTGTTACTCTAATAGCAGAAGCATAATAAACACAGGCTGACTGCTGGACTCAAATGACCAATCAACACTTCCTCTGGAAGAAATGCCTCAATATAATTACCAAGGCTGCCTTGGTAAAACCCTCATACACACGCAGCCTGGGACACGCATGCCCACACACTCCACACATATTTTTAATACTAGTCCAAAATCACGAAAAGGATTCAAGTACCTAATACACTCATGTCATTATTTTTCTTTAACTGTTTTTATTCCAACTGATGTATTTCATTTTCTATAAAGTTTCTTCATACATACATCCATAGCCTAATCAAGGAAAGCCAATCAATGAGATGAAACACAAAAAAGACCTCAGAGCTATTCTCTCCAGCAAGAATGATCTTTCCTCAGACATCTGCACGACTCACTTCTTTGCTCAAAAGTCCCCTTCCCCAACCACTCTTCAAACCCACCATTACTACGCCCTCAGCCAAATCCTGGCCCTCCCTCTCCCCCTTTCCAGCCCCTTTTTTTCTCCACAGCACTTATTACCATCAACAACATGTCTGTACTCCTTTGTTTATTGTCTGTTTTCTCCCACCAAAATGTTTCTCCAGAAATAAAAGAATGTTTTCAATTGTTTTATTCAATGCTGCTTCCTCAGCATTGAGGAAGGACTTAGGACTTTGTGTGAAACAAGGTAGGTACTCAACAGATATTGGTTGAATGAATGAAAACAGAGTCCCAGAAACTGATCTTAATACTGAGGCTGTTAAGTGAAAAGGGGAAAGTACATATATTTAAGAGGTGATTCTCTTTAACTTAACTTAAAGCCCAAAGGACTTTACAAATTAAACTGCTACTCAAGCTGCACCCAAAGATCACTAAGGCTGCTGCCCCTTAGTAACTGCTCAAGTACATTTTAACAGAAAGCAACAAATTCTATGCCCTGCTTTAGCACTAGAGAAAACCCTGCTGTGGAAAACGTAAATTCTACAAGTTCTATATGTGGCTAGTTAGGAATTTTATATCACACGTCTCATAACATTATAAGGTCTACACTAACTATACAGAGAATCCTGTTTTACATTTGTTTGTAACAGAATTTTCTCCAGATATAATTCCACTGATACTACAACTCTTCACAAACACTATAGTAAGTCATGGTAGCTGCATTCTTAAATACTCTCATTACGTGAAAGTCCTGTACATAGTATTATTAATGGGTAAATTCTGAATCAAGTAACTCTGATGGAGAAAATTATACTATCAGGTGTGCCATTTGGCCATTAAAACAAAATAGGGGGAATTCCCTGGCGGTCTGTGGTTAGAACTCTGTGCTTTTAATGCGGTGGCCTGGGTTCAATCCCTGGTCAGGGAAATAAGAACCCGCAAGCCTCGCGGGCGGCCAAAAAAACAAAAATAGGGAATATGACTGATCAAATAGCTCACAATATTTATTTAGTCAAGAAGAGATCACCTTCAGATTTTAGTGGAGCAACAAAATAAAGAAACATAGAAGTAAAGGTGTAGTTAACAAATACATATTCAATATTTAAGTAAGCCAAATGCACAATTCTATACTGAGTTTTGTGGTCAAGAGACAAAAGAAATAAAACAAACGGTCTCCATACTAAAAGACTTTTAAAATCTAGCTGAGACAAAATAAATAGGAACTGCAGCATCATGGAGAAAAATGTACCTAGTCTAAAATGGAAATTTTTTTAAATCACCTAGACCCAAGACAACAGACACCACATATTAGAACTTGATTTTTATTTTTAAAATCAATGGCACTGTTGAAGCTTCACCCCAGGCTATTATTATTATTTCCATGGTTACGTTTCCCCATCTGTTGATACCTGGCATGTCCAGCTATTATTAAGTATTTTCATTTTTATCTCCCCAATGTCTTCCAACTTGTCCCCTTCTATACCACACTATCTCTGGCCTGATTCAGCCCTCTTGATCATCTAGCTAAACCACGGCAAACAGAAGTCTGCTGAAATTACTCCTCTGCCTAAAGACTTCTACTGGATTCCACTCCCCACTGAGATTGAAGTCTGAACTCCTTGGCACTCTAATTTTAAGGATTAAACTTCTGGTCTCAGCCCTTACTTCTCCATGTTCCAACCGCCACGTCTTGGCATATACACTTTCCCTCCACGTAAAGCACATTCCTTTTCTATTTTTCAACATCTCTCTTAATTTTGAAAGGCCCAGTTTAAACATCAACTCTCTGAAGATTCCTTTGAGCCTCACACTCAGGATTATCCGGTGCTTCCTGAGCATTATGAAAGCATTGTTTGTACCTCTGTTAAAACAGATTATATCTATGTTCATGTTAAATAACAGTCTGATGATAGTTTTTGTTTGTCTACCCTCCTCCCCGCCCCTTTCTAAGAAAAGAATCCCTTTCTCTTACGGGGACTTGATAATATGTATTTTGGGTGGATCCAGGGCTGCCCAATCAGTGTGCTAAATCCCCCTGGCCACCACAGTTGGTTCAAGAATGGGCCCATGTCCCAAGCACAGCCAGTTGGAACCCTTCCTAGAACGTCTACTAGAACCACGAGAAAAAATAATCTCTTTTGCTGGGTCCCCTAGCTAGAGGGCTGAGGCCTAGAGTTGCAGACAGTCATCTCTGCTACAACATGAGGAAAGCCTGATAAGAATGAAGCTAACACAAAGGAAAACAAAGGAATAAGATGGGGGAAAAGGGAGATTCTCACTGTTTCTCTGAACCTCTGGATCCACCCAGGTTCACCCACCAAGCTTCCAGATTATACAAACTTAACATCCTTTTTTGTTTGAGCTGGATTTCTGCCACTTGTCAACTGACGCAGTACTAATACGAGTTGAAATCATGATCTGAGGTATATTATAATTAATAGTGCTCAGGGGGGCTTCCCTGGTGGTGCAGTGGTTGAGAGTCCGCCTGCCGATGCAGGGGACACGGGTTCGTGCCCCGGTCCGGGAACATCCCACATGCCGCGAAGCGGCTGGGCCCGTGAGCCATGGCCGCTGAGCCTGCGCATCCGGAGCCTGTGCTCCGCAACAGGAGAGGCCACAGCAGTGAGAGGCCCGCGTACCAAAAAAAAAAAAAGAAAAATAGTGCTCAGGGCAGACGGAAGAAATAGCAAGAAAGCCAGTGTGGGGAGTGAGTGAGCAAGCACGGAGGGGTGGGGATGGCGGGTAAGGGCTGGACAGCATTGTACGGATTCTGGTTCTTCCTGAGTTGCATGTCAGGCTACTGCAAAGTCTCATGCAAAGGAGGGACAGGATCTGACTTAGGTTTTTAAAAGATCACTGCCTGCAGTGTTGTGAGGTTTTTAAAAGATCACTGCCTGCAGTGTTGTGAAAACTGCATGAAACTGTTGTGAAAACTGTTGTGAAAACTTTATGTATTGGGCGAGGTGGGGTGGGGGAAGGGAAGTTGTCTTTGGAGCACAAAACCTGTTAAGAGACTGGCTCAGGCCAGAATTTGCTTGTCTTTTAAAAAATTCATTTTTTGGTTACCAATTACAACTTTGGAAAGAAAGATAAGTCAACACATGACATTCATATCTGATTTGCTGAGTATCTAGTACTTTTCTTAATTATCACCTCCTGGCCAGATCTAGCTATCTAGCTCCAGACCTCTTACCTAAACTCATGGCCCATACACACTTTACCCCCAAAACCTTCTCCTCCCCAATCTGATTGTCTCATTAATATTATTCCCAATCCTATTTGTTAGTAAAGATAATAAGAAGGTATATTTACTAATCACTTTCACTATTACTACATAAATTACTACACACTAAATATAACCTCACTTATATTTAAGTGTCTTATAATCTCAAGACAATTCTGTAAGACAAACACCATTAGTTACCTCCGCCATTTTACAGGCAATGCAACTAAGCTCAGAAAAATGAAGTAAATTGCCAAAGTTCACTCTGCTGGGAAGTGGTGGAGCTGAGACTCAAACCTGCACTCCTAATTCACCCAATCACGGAAGTCAGAAACCTGGGGATCATCTAAGGTTCTCTCTCAGACCCGCTCCTCACAGATCAGGAATGACCAGCCTCGTGACCCTCTCGATTCATCCTCACACCTTCATCCCCCTTGCTCAGAGCTTCCTCGTATCTGCCCTTGGTCACCACAACAGCCTCGCAGGTCATGCTGCCTCTTCTCATGCTGTCCTCCTTCCATCCCTCCTCCTTGCCATCATCAGACACTCTCTTCGTTTCTAAACACGAGCTCTGTACTCCAACCCAAGCACAGCATTGGGAACCCTATGGAATAGTGGAACAGAGCTCAAAGTTCAAAAGCTGCAGGATACAGCTTTCTACATCAGTATGGATGCGTTCATTCTAGCACCAGCAACTTACCAAGCAATCTTCCACAGCATCACAACCTCAAGATTCTTGTTAATGTTGCCAAGTAGGAAAACCCTGATGTTTGTGCAACTTTCCCTTTCAGCCTTCATCTTCCCAGTCCCGAAGGCTGGGACATTAAGCATTTCAAGGACTTCACCCCACCTAGTCCCACTTTCCTAAATTACCCTTGTCTCCTCTTATCCAATCAAACCTGCCATTCCTGGAAAGCCCCAATAGGTACTGATTTGATTAAAGTATTTCATAATGAGGGGTCAGGGCATATATATTTTAAAACAGAAACTAATTAAACAAATGAGTCTCTAATCTGACCCATGACAGATGCAAAAGACAGTGATGGTAATAATAATGGCTAACCTTTATCAAGATCTAGAAAGCTGTGTGCCAGGTACTGTTTTACTTGCTTTACAAGTATTTAATCATCTACTCTTTTAATCATCACAACAACCCCATGAAATGAGTATAATAATAATTATTATTATTTATCACAATCTTTGGATATGGAATTTGAAATCTGGAGGAGTTAAGGAGCATGTCACACATGTCCAAGGTCACACAGTTAGTAAATGGTGTCAGGATGAAAAACCCAGACCCAATGCTCCCAACCAGCTCATTGCTAAAACTCCACTCCAGTAGCTGATTGTAACAGAGATATGTGGAGGAGATCACTATACGCTTACTCATTTTCAAAACATTTCTTGAGAGCTTACTGTTCCTGGCACTGGGAATTCAATCCTAGATGATCTTTTATGGAACTTACAATTAGGGAAGGCGGTCAAAAATATATAAGTAAATAAGCAAACAACATTAATTTCAGACAATAAATGATCTGAGAATAGTAAGACAGTATAAGGTGCTGTAGCACGATGGGCTACTTTAGACTGGGGGCCAGGGAAGGCCTCTCTAAAGGAGTAATACTGAAGGAGGACCTAAATTATACGACAGAGCAAGCAAAGCAAAAACCTGATGTAAGAGCATTCCCGACAAGGGTTACGATAAACACAATATATCAATACCTGGAGTAAGGGTCAACTTGCCTGTTCCTCAAACGACAGACCAGACAGGAGGCCAACGTGACTGAAGCTAACAGAGCAGGAGCAAAGCAGACAGGGTTCAGAGGTTACGTCAAAGACTTGGAAGAGCTGGCAGATGGCCATGGCCACAAGAAGAAATCTAGATTTTACGCCTAGTGGGATAAGGAATACCTAAAGGGTTTTAAGTAGGAGAATGATGTGATCTAGATTTCTGAAAAAATCACTCCCATTGCATTAAGGACTGGTTTCAGAGGGACAAAAGTGGAAGACTGGAGGGGAACAAGGAGGCTATCACTCCTAGAGCTGTGCCTGGCACACAGTCCGTAGTCAGTAAAGATTTGTTGAATGAATGAATGCTGCAAGTCTAGTAAAAGATGAGGACACAGACTAGGGTGGCACAGTGCTGCACGTGTGCAAACAGTGCTGCCTCTATACAACACCTGGGGAGAGCCAGAAACCTAGTGGTCTTTCAAGAACCAACACGCATTCTGACTGAGCAGCGTCCAGGCTCTTTCAGAGGCTTCTTGCCCATTCAGGTGGAGGTTAAGGGCTTGGACTCTGGAATCAAACTGCCTAGATTCAGGTCTTGGTTCCATCCTTTACCAGCAAGTTACTTTGAGCAGCAGCAGCAGCAGCAGCTGTTGTCCTACTAACATCTCCTTGCTCCTCTCCCCTCTCAGCCTTTTCAACATTCTGCCACTGCAGTTTTCTTCATCTTTTTTTTTTTTAAACATCCATGAGCAGATTTTTTTTTTAATTAAGGGTACTTTGATTTATTTATTTATTTTTGGCTGTGTTGGGTCTTCATTTCTGTGCGAGGGCTTTCTCTAGTTGTGGCAAGCGGGGGCCACTCTTCATCACAGTGCGCGGGCCTCTCACTGTCGTGGCCTCTCTTGTTGCGGAGCACAGGCTCCAGATGTGCAGGCTCGGTAGTTGTGGCTCACGGGCCTACTTGCTCCACGGCATGTGGGATCTTCCCAGACCAGGGCTCGAACCCGTGTCCCCTGCACTGGCCGGCAGACTCTCAACCACTGTGCCACCAGGGAAGCCCCTTCCTCTAACTATTGAATGCCACTGATATCCAAAAAAGAACTTAAGAATTGTGAACAATCAATTCACTCAGATAAGTTTGCAACATCCCTTTACACAACTCTTAACTTCTGCAAAGAACTTAACTAAAGAAGCTCCTTCTTACACACGCTACCAGTTTCTTTAGCCTTAGTATTTGATCTTCTGTAACGCTTCTATGGCAGTTGATTGATAGAAATGAGTCGGCCGATGCCTAAGATTTCTTATCAGGGAAGGTACAGTGTTGAATTTTCTCCAGAATAATACTGACTATTTAAAAAAAAAAAAAAAGACAACACAACTTAAGTTTCCACACTAACCAACTTCAGTCCCTTTTAGAACTACTAAATAGTCCAATTAAACTATAAAATGTTACATTATTTTGTGACTTCAAAATATCTACTCTCAAAATAAGACTCCCTCCTCACGAAAGCCAAGGGCTAAAAAAAACCTTTCCTATCAGGCATCATAATAAGGAAACCACCCGTTCATTGAGGTTGCAGTGGTCATCTACAAACAGTCATGGTGCCCTAGCAGGCTCTGCCTCTGGTTTGTGTAATTCTACATTCTTTTTCCCTTTTTTGCCATAAAACTTTTTAACTTTAGCCACCAAATATAATCATACTATTGCCACTAACTAGCTCACATTAAATATCACACTTTTTTTTTTTACGTTTTTTTTGTTTTAATATTTGGAGCTTTTTATCAGTCATTTTTCTACAGTTATCATGGTTTATTTTATTTATTTATTTTTGGCTGCATTGGGTCTTCGTTGCTGCGTCCACGCTTTCTCTAGTTGTGGCGAGCGGGGGCTACTCTTCATTGCGGCGCGTGGGCTTCTCATTGCCATGGCTTCTCTTGTTGCGGAACACAGGCTGTAGGGCACACGGGCTTCAGTAGTTGTGACACGTGGGCTCAGCAGTTGTGGCTCACGGGCTCTAGAGCACAGGCTCAGCAGTTGTGGCGCACGGGCTCAGTCACTCCGTGGCACGTGGGTTCCTCCCAGACCAGGACTCAAACCCGTGTCCTGTGCACTGGCAGGCGGATTCCCAACTGCGCCACCAGGGAAGTCTCCACAGACTTTTTTTTTTTTTTTTTTTTGCGGTACGCGGGCCTCTCACTGTTGTGGCCTCCCCCGTTGCGGAGCACAGGCTCCAGACGCGCAGGCTCAGCGGCCATGGCTCACGGGCCCAGCCGCTCCGCGGCATGTGGGATCTTCCCAGACTGGGGCACGTACCCATGTCCGCTGCATCGGAAGGCAGACTCTCAACCACTGCGCCACCAGGGAAGCCCCCCCCCGCCAGACTTTTTAATAATATATCAAAGCTGCCTCTAAAAGTAGAGTTGGAACAAAAATATATTGTACCTATTGCTGGAATCACATAATTTCTTTATATCAAATGCCTTAAGTTGCTACATATAAGTACTGTGGTTTGGGACAGAATCTTAGAATACTGTTTTCCTCTCCTGTGACAGCTGAAACTATGTAGGTACCAAATAGAAATAAACGTAACAAATATTCCTTTGAATAAACTGCCAAGGAAGAGTAGAGAAACGCTTCAAGCTGGGGACATGGTGATGGGTGCCGAACGCTCCAGGCTTGTGCTGCAGCTCACTCTTGCACACAGATTAGTGTAACTGCACAACCAGGATCCATCAGTCAGTCACCACAGGGAATTTCCTGGGAGGACTGGATTCTGTGGACATCTTCTACAACTGTCAAAATCTACACATAATAGACAGAAAGACAAAAATACTAAGAAAATGTCATGCCAATTACCAACAAGGTTTTCCTACTGTAGGGACTGGGGGGAGAAGGTAATAATTTAATCAGTATTTTTTCAAAACTGAATTAAAATGCTTCTGATTAATATATGCATACATTATTGAAAGATAGTGGAGTTAAGAGAGAAGAAATGAGAAAAACACAGCAGTTAAGGAAGGAAAAAACTAAACATTTAAAATGGGAGTAGGATCTGCAAATTGGATTGTAGAAAAGATATACTCAGTCTCTCTTTTTAATATAATTCCTCCTGTACACCTTTTCTATATTATCTGCCAACATTTGTAATCCTCCATGCTTTCAGAATTAATGGCTACATTAAACAGGAAAAATCTCAGAGATTTTCATTGTTAAAGAAGAATCTTACTAAATGCTTTAGAATTATGAATAATTAGGATTTTAAGGTCTCATTTAATTTGGGGAGTTTCTTTTTAAATAACACCTGTGTTTTTTAATGGGAAAAAAAGTCACAAATAGGAGCTCTGATATTAACACAGCCTAAGAAAGCTTGCTTATAAACCCCCATTTTAAACCTAATTTAAAAAATAATTCTTAAGTATCTAACAGTAAGAATCAAGACATATTTTACAAAATTGCTTTTGTTAAAAAGGTATTTTCTCACTTATCTGTAACACTGAGAAATATCTGCTATTTTAAGGTTTCTGGCAAAAGCAAGCTTTAAATATTATTTAACTGGAGACTGGAAAACTGATGTTGTCACCACATAAAAATCATTCTTTCATATTCTGAATCCCTTTCTCTTGATGTGATTTTACATGTTTTATATGCAAAATCTATCTGCTTTTTTTTCTATTTCCTCTGAAATTAATCTCTATTATTTATCAACTATGGAAAGCTCCCAAGTAAATAAGATTGTCAGTCACAGTGTGTCTTTCAGAACTTCAAACTACTATAACACTGAACATATTATTTCAAAAAGCAATTATCAACATTGTCTCTCTGATATGAGCTGCTCCAAAGTGCTTAAAATACCTAAGCACAATTCCTGAAAGAGGAGTCGTTCCGTTGCCCATCACGACAATCTCCCATTAACTCTGAAAAATACATTCAAACAGTCCCTGTTTACAAACACCCACCAATCCCACCTCTGCCCACGCTCCGGCTGCAAAAACAAAACAAAATCAAACAACAACAAAAAAACACCTAAGATGTGCCCGGAATTATACCAAGCACTTTGTATCAATTCTGTCACTTGCTCTTTACTATACCTTAAGAGTAGGTTTACTGTTATGCCCATTTTAGAGATAAGGAAGCTGTGGTTGGAAGAGGTTAAATACCTTGCTCAAAATTATACAATGTTTATAAATCCAACTTTGTCTAGAATTGCTACCTTAACCCGATATTTAGAATATGAAGGAAAGAAATTAGGACAAGCAGGTAAATTGTGAAAAAACTTATTTCAGGCAACACTGACCAGCCTGAAGATAAAGAGGTGAGGAGAAAGCAAAAAACCTCTGCACCTTTCTTCCCACCCCTCCCCCTACACACATTTAACATACACACGGCTGTCACCTTGACAACTGTAACTACCAATCAGAAATCCATGCACATTGACAGAGAGGTAGCTCAGCACAGTGATGCAGCACTTGGTCTGTGGATCCTGACTGCCAGGGTCTGAACCCCTGCTCTACCACCTACTACCTGTATAACCTTATTTAAATTACTACTCTCTCTGCCTTGGTTTCCTCATCTGTAAAATGAAGAAATAATGTTGGGCTGGCCAAAAAGTTCCTTCCATTTTCAAGTAAAAATAAAAGACACATTTTTCATTTTCACCAAGAACTTTATTGAACGTGTTCATCCTTTTGTTCCACTACCTTCTGCCATTTTTCAGGCAACTTCGTAATTCCATCTTACCAAAACTTTTTATCTTTTTGAGCAAAGAACTGTTCCAGGCGCCTTTTACAGTCTTCCAGGGAACTGAAATTTCTCCATTAAGAGAATTTTGTGAAGACCGAAACAAATGGAAATCCGAAGGTTCAATGTCTGCTGAATATGGAGGATGAATCAGTACTTCCCAGCCCAGGTGTAACAGTTTTTGCCTGGTCCTCAAAGAAACACGTGGTCTTGCATTATCCCGATGGAAGATTATGCCTTTTCTATTGACTAATTCCGGATGCTTTTCATCAAGTGCTGCTTTCAGTTGGTCTAACTGGGAGTAGTACTTGTTGGAATTAATCATTTGGTTTTCTGGAAGGAGCTCAAGATAAAGGACTCCCTTCCAATCCCATCACCTTCTTTAGATGAAGACTGGCCTTTAGTGTGGCTGGTCCTGGTTCATTTTGTTTGCCCCTGATCTCTTCTGTTCCACATTACTATACAGTATCTATTTTTCACTGCCCATCACAATTTGTTTGAAAAACAAAACGTTTTCGTTACATTTAAATAGAGAATCACATGTGGAAATACGGTCAAGAAGGTTTTTTCTCTTAACTTACTTGGAACCCAAACATCAAAGCAATGAACGCAACCAAGCTCGCACAAATGATTTCCAGCGCTTGATCTGGATATTCTGAGTATGTCTGCTATCTCCCGCATGGTATAACGTTGACTGTTCTCAATTAATGTCTTGATTTGATTGCTATCAACTTCAACTGGTCTACCCAACAGTGGAGCGTCATCCAGCGAGAAATCTCCAGCACGAAACTTCACAAAGCACTTTTGACACATTCCATCAGTCACAGCATCTTCTCCACCACTGCACAAATCTTTTTCTTGCATTTCAGTTGCATTTTTACCTTTCTTGAAACAATAAAGCATAATATGCCAAAAGTGTTATTTTTCTTCCATCTTCAGTATTAAAATGGCTACACAAAAATTCACCATTTCTGATAAGTTTCTTTTTAAATGCACGCTGATATGACAGCTGTCACAATACAATCTGACAAAATTGTTTGGAACGAAGTTGAAGACAACTAAGCGCTACTAGAGCCATCTTATGGAAAAAACGTAACGAACCTTTTGGCCAACCGATATCTCCTTCACAGTATTGCTGCAATGATAAACGTCCCTAACACACCATCAGGAAGCTCGGGACAGTGCCTGGCACATAGCAGGTATGCAATGAAGGCTGTCTGTTCTTTATTTATACCTTCTTTTAACGTGAATAATTCTGGGGGTTACAGGCAAGACATCTGAATGCGTAAAAGTTCAACCAGATGGCTGAGAGCAGGAACATCGAGCCCTCAAGCCCGGTCTCCAGAAGCTGAGGTGCGGCACGGAGCGCCTGACAGCTAGGCGGGTGCAGGGCAATAAGCTGCCAGCATCACAGGAGGGGGAGAGAGGGTGGCTTTGGGCTGGTGGGGGAAGTAAGAAGGTCCCATAGAAGGAAAACAAACTGTCCATTTCTTAACTATACCTAAGGTCAGCACTATTCCCGAGGAGAAAAAACTATTCTCCATAATATTTCTTCAGACAAAAGGTCATCAGACAATCAGACAAGGGGTGGGGGTGGGGGGGGCCTAGGAGAGCATTAGTAAAATACTATGAATTCAACTAGAATTACATTCTTTTATTTTCCCATAACATCCACTCCTTCAGCCACTATGAAGAGGTCAAGCATAAGAACGAATAACCCTCCTACCCCACAGTATCCAGGAAAACCACACACCCTTGCTGATCTTGGTTCACAATGCGCAGCCCCTGCCAGGGTCAACACAAATTAGCAGCCCAGCATTTCAGGAGCAATCAGCCTTGACCACATGTAATTTACTGTGGGTTTTTGGGTTGTTTTTTTTTTTAATTAAAAAACAATGGAGTCATTTTACCTCCAAATAAATAGCAACGTATGGCAATGAAGGCACTGTTCTGACTGGAAGCATGTTTTCATTACTTGGCACCTACCTGCAAACCTCTCTGACAGAGAATTTAAAGGGCAGGGTAGAGATGGGCAAATTCCACATTTCTGGCCAGGATTCCTCAACTGTAACAAAGTTAAAATTATGCTAACCTGGTTAGTTTTGCTCTGCTGATCCTTTCCTATCAAGGATAAAAAACCTATCAGGCAAAAGGACACGTAGAATATGCATTCTAAAGATCCCACTGTGCTTACTCCTATAGCAACCAGCAAGCTAAACAGAGTCCTCATGTTAACTCCACAGACTACCTCAGAGAAGCCCTTCCTTGCAGTTATACATTCTTACACTATATCTTTAGCTTAGGGTCACTTTCATTAAAGGGGAAAAAAAAAAGTAACTATTATCAGTATCATCATCTAGTGATGCACAAGGCACTAAAGAGGTAAAATAAAAGGCAAAGCTGGAAAAAAAGAACTTGATTCCCGGAAGATATAATAGAATTTCCTTTATTCCATTGTACTATAAGAACATTCCCTAAATAACTTTTCTTTAGCCACTGCAAAAAAAAGTAAAAACGACAAAATCAAAATAAATAATATAATAGCTAAAAACTTACATAGCTCTCTGGAGTAACCCATTAAATCCTCACAACAGCCGTTGAAGGATCACTAATCTGCATTTTCAGACAACAAAAAGAAACAGAGGCCGAATAATATGCCCATGTGTCACACAGCTGGTAAGTGGTAGAGACAGCAGTTGAATCCGGACCGACTGCCTCCTAAGTCTGTGCTCTTATGCATGACATTGTGCCATTTTTTTAAAAAAAAAATTTTTTTGGCTGTCACCCAGAATATTGTCATCTGATGCTGAATTTTGACTTTGTTTTATATTTCTAATCCTACTACCTAAGAGAAGCACTACCTTTTCAGTTTTATGTTCTTGTACTAAATCTTTCAGCTTAGGGACACTTTCATTTTAAAAAAAGAAAAAAAGAAAGCAACACTATCAGTATCATCCTCCAGTTATATTAGACTGGAAGGCACTAAACCACACGATTCCTACGACCGTTGTTCAGAGAAGAGTCTTCAAAATAATATACAACTGCAAAGTGGTAATTCAGAAAATTTCAAGGTAACTTAACATATATATTATCTCACTGAGGGACATATTTAAAAGTAAGAACACTGACTACTGACAGATAATGTGACTTGCCTTCAGTCATAAGGGTGAAAGTAAACCAAGGTTTTTTGAAACCTAGCCAGTCCCTTTCCTAAACTACAGTCAATGTTTTAATTAATAAATCCATTTCCTTTGTAGGAAACTGATGTGATCACAAGAAATAAAGAAAAAATAAATGAAACTTACTAGAGAGAGTTTATGTTGAAAATAATTTAAAGCACCAAACTTTAAACCATATCATAATTTTTAAATTTCGCTTTCATGGCTATTACTTTAGAAAGATACTCTCCAAAAACATTTTAATCAAAGTCCTATTTAAAGAAACTTCTAATTAGAAATTATTAAACTGTGTATGTACTGGTAAAAGTAGTAGTAATAACCTGTCCTGAGCTATTAGAAAGAGATGTATAGCATGCTATTTTAATAGGTCTAAATGAGGAAGGATCAATATTATTTTAATTTTTAAAGGTCTGTTTATGAAATGCAATCATCCTTCATTAAAAATGCAAGCTGTGCTTCAGCAAGAGGTTAGCGTAAATGATTCATAGAGAGATCTCTCGCTCCAGTATAATCTTCCTCTCCTGGGAGTTTCCTTTGGCTGCTTTATCAAACCACTCAAGCTATTATTAAAAATGCTTCCCTGTGATAAGAGAGAGAGGAAAAAAATTTTTCCCGTTCCCATTCACCACTGCCTCTTCCATTTGAGTGATTTATATCTTTTCCAGTCAAAAGTAAAATTAATTCTTCACACTCCACACATTTTTGTAAATTCTTTTCATAAGCATTTAAGACTTTTTTAATATTCAAAACATAGAATTCCATATTTTTAAAAGAGGCTTTAATTCACTTACCTATCCAGATATTTCAGTGTGAATGTTGGTGTTTCACTGAAATTAAAGGAAATCTACCCTTTGTTTGATGGATATTAAAATGTTAACTCGTCAAAGCCAAGGTACTCCAAATTTAAATTCGATTTAAAAATGCTAATGCTAATGAGAATGGCTGTTGCAGTGCAGCAGCATCTGGCTCATTATAACATGCAGTTTTAACTAGTAAATCCTTAATTATTAAACTCTGGTGTTCAATTTCTTTCACATGGATAAGCCAAACACATATTGCTACAATTATAAATACCTGGGATAAATCAGTTACAACAACATATCATAGAAGAGCCTTCCTCTTGCTTCTCTGGCTGTTAAATAAGACCCCAAGTATGTCATAAGGAACATACATTTGAGAGACCACCTTTAAACATCTGGACTCTGCTGTGCGTAGCTGCTGCATTTATTGGCTAGCAAATATTTAACTCTGCTGGTTACTCAACATTAATGCATAGAGCAATTTGTCTGCTTGTGCAAATGGACCAGGTTTTTTCCAAGTGCCTTTTCAGATAAACGTGTCAAAACCGACTGTAATCATATGCCCTCATTCTAGCTTTACAAAGCTGACTCTGCCTCCCCCCAGCTTGATGTTTTTATTAAGGTGCTCCTGGATACGCTCAAGCAAGGTATTATTGCACATCATGATGTCTAGTAAAGGCTGAAATCCCTGAGAGAATATGTTTGGTTTTAAGCCTTAATATGTGTTAGGGAATTTATCATTTTTCTCTCCCACCCCCAATTCTTTTTTGATTTTTTTCCCTTTTTTAATCAGCAACATCGACAGGACTGACTGAATATTTTACAATGGAGTTGCAGAGCACGTGTGTTCAATCGTTTGGCTTCCCAGAAGATTCATTACAGTTACATTAGAAAGTCAAATCAGGCAATTCTGCAGTCTGGTGAAAGCTAGCATATGAAAGGAAGTTAATACAAAAGAATTTCATTTTAAATAGAGGACGTTTAGGACCTTAAAAAGCAACATTATGATAAAAATTCCAAGATATTTGTTTTGGCGTTAGAACAGGCTTTACAGGTCTAATTTCAGAGATGTCTAAATGCTTTTCTAGGAAAGAGTGAGAGAGCATGTATGGGAGGAAACTGTATGATCTCCAAGGTCTGCCATCTTAATAATCCTCACGCAAAGAATACTGCAGATGTATGTTTTACCCTCGCTCATGGGAAAAGAATCCATGCATTCTCTGATTACTCTGATGAAGCAGGAATCAAGTAAAAGTCAAGGTGTATTCATTTAAATCCTTATAAAGGTTATGAGTGATTTTAACACATGTCTGAGTGTAAATAAAACTAAGGATTTTCAGATCTTAATACATATTTATATGACAAAATCTGTAAGTTAATTGTTTTTTCCGTGATTAGTAGCAGGTACAGAAAAATCTCAGGCATACACGTGTTTGTTACTTGTGTATAAATGGCTTCCCTCTCATTAGACTTCAGGCCTCAATAAACTCCTAACCAATCTTATTTATTTGATTTGTTTCCACTGGTTCATGGATCAGCAAAAATTTTAAATGACTACCTACTGGAATGAAAAGAGAAATACAAACCACTTCATTCAGTAGAGAAAATTTAGAGAATACAAATTTCAAATACAAACACTCACCTTTTGCAAGAGCAATTTGAAAGCCTAAATATCATGGCAAGAGGGGAAGAGCAGCTAGCAGTGGTAACAGGCAGGAAAGGCTCTGTCTTCAGTGCTACCTTTGGCAGCAGTACAGATGGACTTCGGAGGCCACTGGCCATGCCTAATTTAATATGAAGCTAAATACAGCCAAAACATCTGGTGCACTACTGATGGTTATCATGATAAATTAAATCTGACATCACACACGAGCCCATTCAAATATTCTGTTTGTATTCTTTTTAACCTAACAATCTACACTTACTTTTGTTTCTCATCTCTTCTATTTTAGAAAAGGCAGGTTTTCTGGGATCTAATGTTTACATAATTGCAGGGACTTCTTTAAGAAAAAGACTACAAAATTTTGTCTCTAAAATGCCAAGGGGATGAGGGTCCCTTTGGTTTAAGCTTCATTAGCTCCACGGACAATCCACCTCTGGGGAGGGTTGAAAGGCAGTGTAAGGTAAAGACTAAATGGTATACCAAGTGGCACATGGAATTGGTACAAAGAATTTAAAAATCTAAAAAGCAGGGGACTCCCCTGGTGGCACACTGGTTAAGAATCCACTTGCCAATGCAGGGGACACGGGTTCGATCCTTAGCCTGGGAAGATCCCACATGCTGTGGAGCAACTAAGCCCACAACTAGTGAGTCTGCACGCCACAACTACTGAAGCCCACACGCCTTGACCCCTCCTCCACAACAAGAGAAGCCCCCGATCTCTGCAACTAGAGAAAGCCGGAGTGCAGCAACAAAGACCCAACGCAGCCAAAAATTTGTTTTAAAAAATCTAAAAAGCAGACCATTTAACTGACAACCTGCAGAGGAGCAAAAAAGGACTTCTAGGCAGGCACATCAGCAAAAATAAGCTACCTTCTTAGAATGCACTTATAACATATTCATAAAATGGAGAGCCCCCAAAATCTGCGGCAGACCACTGGAACAAAATACTATATTATAAAGGAAAAAAGTTAATAAAAGAACTTACCAATTTTATAATAGCTATAAGACAAGGAACAAGTAATTTTTTTAAATTTATTTTAAACTTAAGCTTATTTAAGCTGTGTTGGGTCTTCGTTGCGGTGTGCGGGCTTCTCATCGTGGTGGCTTCTCCTGTTGCGGAGCACGGGTTCTAGCCGTGTGGGCTCCAGTAGTTGTGGCTCATGGGCTCTAGAGCACAGGCTCAGTAGTTGTGGCGCACGGGCTCTAGAGCACAGGCTCAGTAGTTGTGGCACATGGGTTTAGTTGCTCCGCAGCGTGTGGGATCTTCCCATAACAGGGATTGAACCCGTGTCCCCTGCACTGGCAGGAGGATTCTTAACCACTGCGCCACCAGGGAGGTCTGAGGAACAAGGATTTTTATGAGCAACTATTTCATAAAACAGAATTAGATCATCTCTAACAATTTGCTATTTTAAAAGGCAGAAGACCACTTGTAACTGAAATAACTACTGCCTAGACTGATATATTCAAATTACTGCATTTTTTATTGCATTGCTTTGAATGATTCAGTGAAAAGAATTTTTAATTCCACTGCTATAGAAAATTAGCCTCACTTACCCACACTCTTTTAAACAAAAAGGAACTAAACCCCGATTCTGCATCTGAAGGGAGAAGAGCGTTTTATATAATAATTCAGTACAATCAAAATGAGAACCATACTTCTGTTTAACTTTTCTCATCTTGACTCAAGAGCTAAGGGGGAAAAATTATTAAAATTAATGCATCAAACTATCATAATTCTGTCCTTTTTACTACTGGTAATATTCTTTCTAAAGTATTAGTCTGCTTTGCTGAACTGCTGTATCTTTTTGAAAGTTCTCTTTGACGATCGGGATCACTTTGACATTAGGAGAAAAATGTGCAATTATATTCATTTGGCGTCGAAAATAATCTCTTTAGTTTTAGCGGGTTTGAAATTTTGAAAATAATCCCCTCATTAGAAAGTCACTTATTTCTCTTCACTGCTTCCAGTGGTGAAAGATAATGAAGCTACTTGCTGCTCAACGTAAAACACAGGCACACAAAAACAAAACGGCAAGAAATGGCAAGTGTCACAAAGTAAACATTTTCCTATTGCTATTAAATGAAATTTAGCTCTAATAACCACTATCCTGTATAATCTTTCCCTAGATTAGCAAATTATTTGCTCCATCGTTTCTTCAGTAAATAATCAATATTTTCTAAAATTAACACCGAGGAAACACCACTGGAAACTCTCATCCTCTACCCACAACTAAGTGAATGAGCTATATAGGCTGCCAAAATCAAACTCTCTTTAGCATCACTAATGTAATACTTAATGTGATGCTCTAAGAAAAGGGACCAGGAGTTTACAGATTCCCCATAAGCTTATCAGAGGAGCAAATACAAAACAATGAGAAGAAAACAGAATAAGCTCATTGTTGCTGTTTATATTTTCTGTTCTTAATTCTCCCAACAGCTGATCAAACTTTGTAGCTGGATTAAGAGAACTAGTACAAAATACTGGTAACTTGTTATTTAGTTGGACTTCACCTTTTTTTTTCCATTCCCAAGTATTAGTTCAACCAAAATACCAAACATTCTATTTACCAAACACACCCCTCTTCCCCATCATAAAGATGTTGAATATTTAATACTCATATAAGGACTTTAATGAGATTATTCTCTCACCTCAACAGAAGGTACAATCTAAGAAGATATTTAGTACAGATTATCAGAGAAAACAAAGTATTTAAATCACTGAAAGGTTATAATTTTTCCTTAGAAAAATTAAAAATTAATATTTTACTGTTAATTATTACCTCTTCCTGAGATAATAATTAAATGTAGAATCTTTTTTATTTCTTTTTTTAATATTTATTTATTTGTTTGTTTGTTTATCTGGCTGCCTCTGGTCTTAGTTGCAGCAAGCGGGCTCCAGAGCACATAGGATCAATAGTTGCAGTGCGCAGGCTTAACTTCCCCGCAGCATGTGGGATCTTAATTCCCCAACCAGGATTGAACCTGAGGTTCCCTGCTTTGGACCACCAGGAAGTCCCTAAATGTAGAATCTTTTTATATGAGAAAATTATTAGAGCAGGCCCCACATCTCAGAATTTACTAGTGTAACATGGAAAGGAACATCATCCTTTCAACAGGCAAGGATGAAAAATATATTCAACATCTGGAAAGGAAAAGACTAAAAGTACACAACTAAAACACAGGCACCTTAGGCCTTGGTTGGTATAGGCTCAAATTATAGGTATTATTTTTTTTAAAAAAGGGTGAAAAGACCTCTACAATTACTTTACAAGAGTTAAATTTTTTTCAAATCAAGATCTTTGTAAGGTAAGGAAAAACAGAAGGGAAAGTAGAAAATTCTTTATCCTCTCCTTTAGGGAATACGGTTTAGTACAGTTTTTTGTTTTGTTTTGTTTTAAATCAAAACCAAGAGATGTGGCTTCCAATTCTATCCCAAAAACTAAGTTATACTGCTGCTTTGACTGCAGCTTGCGTACAACTATACACCCACCAGGCTCAATAGCAAAAGAGCCATAAAGAACTTAGAGCATTACCAAACCCAATATTAAAAAAAAAAACCTACAAAATTCAAATATGAGGGATGAGCTTTCTGCCAACACATGGATGATAATTCTTAATTCTTATTATATATCTAATATATTTATTGATGATCAGTGCACTGTTACACTTGATCTAATTGATCAAGGCCAACTTCCCACATGGGAAAAAGATTTACCTGAGAAATGATTCCAAATAAATTCCCACCAAATAAGTAAATTTAGGCCTATCACTTATACTTCACTGAACAAACAATTATATAGCAATTATAATCATTTATACCAATCACCACAGTCCAGAAAAGTCAGCCTGGGATTAGGATGCCAAACAAAATCCGAGTCAAATAAAAAGTAAAGGTCCTGGGCCACTAGAATACCTTTGTTAGTATGAACCTGGAGAGTATTTGGTAGTGGTTTAGGACAGATAACTTGGGGCTTCCCTGGTGGCAAAGTGGTTAAGAATCCACCTGCCAATGTGGGGGGCATGGGTTCAAGCCCTGGTCCGGGAAGATCCCACATGCCGCGGAGCAACTAAGCCTGTGCGCCACAACTACTGAGCCTGCGCTCTAGAGCCTGCGAGACACAACTACTGAGCCCGCATGCCACAACTACTGAAGCCCGCGTGCCTAGATCCTGTGCTCTGCAACAAGAGAAGCCACTGCAATGAGAAGCCCGCACACCGCAATGAAGAGTAGCCCCCGTTCGCCACAACTAGAGAAAGCCCGTGCACAGCAACGAAGACCCAACACAGGCAAAAATAAATAAACTTAAATCTTAGGAAAAAGAAAAAGAATCCCAGAGAGAAATAAAAGCTCAAAGAAGCGTCCGAGTTCTTTAAACACTACCCTCTCTTCTGGAGCACTCCTGCCCTAAAACTGGAGGATTTTTGGGTTTGCCATGAGACATTCTTAGTAAAGACACACTTGATACTAAATCCTTTGGCAATTTCATTCCATCTCAAGGCTTCAATCCCCCACTCTCAATAACTCTATCTTCAGCCTTGACTTCTTCCCAGCTCTACTTAAATATTTCCACAGGCCTAACAACAAAAATCACCCAACTTCTCATAAAAAGTTATATTTATTATTCTCTTCCGTTCAAATCATTTTCTCCTCCTGTGTTCCCAACCCCTAAGTATCAATGCTTAAAAGCCCCAATTAGCACCACACCTGGCTCCAACAACTGCCAAATCCAATCGATCCTACGCGTCTCTCACAACTGTTGCACCTCTCCACTTCTACTACCGCTTAGAAAGGTCAGCTCTGCATTAGTTTTCTCCAAGTCTCCACTCTTTATCTTTGATCACATCCCAGAAATAGTTTTCTTAAAGTACAACTCTAACCATGTAACTCTCACACCAGAAAATCTTCCCAAAAAAGCTCATCTTCCACCAAACAACTTCACTTCAATGTTCAGATTAAATGCCTCCCTCTCCACGCAATCTTGTCTAATTCCCTTCCCTTACGAGAGAGGTCACTGCTTCCTCCTCCGCACTTCATAGCAGTTGACCTCCTATGGCAAGTATCTGTATTTCCATTACATACATGTGCCACCTCCCCACCAAAGGACAAGCCCCACAGTAGCAGGGTGAACATCTAATTTGTCTGAGTCTCCCACAGATTCTGGTGAGAAAACAGCACACATGGTAGGTACTCAAATATCTGATAAATGAACAAAAAATTCTAAATCACCTTTCAAGCTATAACGGAAGTTTTTTAGCAAAAAGATTTGTGTCCATTTACTCAATTTTTTAAAAAACATGCATACAAATCTGTGAAAAATAAACATTATTTCCATTGAACCAGCTCTTTAAAATGCTTTACTTGGGGGCTTCCCTGGTGGCACAGTGCTTGAGAGTCCGCCTGCCGATGCAGGGGACACAGGTTCGTGCCCCGGTCCGGGAAGATCCCACATGCTGCGGAGCAGCTAGGCCCGTGAGCCATGGCCGCTGAGCCTGCGCGTCCAGAGCCTGTGCTCCACAACGGGAGAGGCCACAACAGTGAGAGGCCCGCGTACCGCAAAAAAAAGTTTTACTTGGTTCCTAGATTAGTCAGGGACAGAAAAAAGCATGATTTGGCTAGGTAAAGCAATATCTAATCCTACTATTCACTAAGACCAAGAGCCATGGCTTCATGAAGCCTCAGTTTTGGCACTACTGGGTGAAGCCTCAAGAGGCCTTTGTTCTGACAATGCTCTAACTGCTCTGAGATGACTACTCTGTCTAAAACACCCTCCTCATTTCCCCAAAACTTCTCTTTCAAGCATTTAGATGTTTCTGGCATAAAGTCAAGTCCCCTTTTTTCCCCTGTATGACAAATGATTGATTGGTATGATTTATGGAGAAACTAAGCCATCTAAATAAAGATTAGGCGTTTAAAATGCCTAAAAATCTTAGACTATGAAAAAAATTAATATTTTGCCCTCCACAGTGAAGTTACACCCTTGGGCAAGAAACAAAATTTAAAACATTATCATGACCCGGCAATCAGCAAAAATCTAGGCATGAAAGAGCCAAAGAAGTTAGGGCTTAGTAAATTGAGAAAAGGAAACATCTATCCTGTGAAATTTCTTATCTGCAAACTACAGCACTTTTAGAGGAGAAAAATGAAAATGGAACACTATTTCTAGATATTCTGATGGAGAATAATATATTCACCTCAGTAAAGTCACAACCACAGAAACAAATCCAGATTCCGTCTTGTTTTATACAACCAAATAAAAGGATCAGGCTGGAGTGCACTTTTTCAGTTCAGAAATAAAAGATCCTTCTTGAAAACTAAAAGGAAAAAAATCCATCCCCATTATCAGATTTTTCCCTACAGTATTAAAAAATAATGTCTGGGGACTTCCCTGGTGGCACAGCAGCAAAAAAAAATCCACCTGCCACTGCAGGGGACACGGGTTCGAGCCCTGGTGCAGGAAGATCCCACATGCCGCACAGAAACTAAGACCGTGCGCCACAACTACTGAGCCTGCGCTCTAGAGACTGAGAGCCACAACTACTGAGCCCGTGTGCTGCAACTACCGAAGCCTCTGCACACCACAACTACTGAAGCACACGCGCCTAGACCCCGTGCTCCGCAGCAAGAGAAGCCACTGTAATAAGAAGCCCTCACACCGCAACAAAGAGTAGCCCCCACTCGCCACAACTAGAGAAAGCCCACGTGCAGCAACAAAGACCCAACGCAGCCAAAGATAAATAAATTCATTAAAAAAAAAAAAAAAAAGAATGTCAGGCCTATAATTCAAGAACTAAAAGCAGGGAATTCTCTGTTGGTCCAGTGCTTAGGACTCTGTGCTCTCACTGCCAGGGCCTGGGTTCGATCCGTGGTTGGGGAACTAAGATCCCACAAGCCCCATGATACAGCCAAAAAAATGATAATAATAAGATAAAAGACCATTAAAAAATAATAAAAAAAAAGAACTAAAGGCAGAACCAGGGCCTAGTTGACTGAATATATTTATTTTTATGCAAAAAGATCACTCAAGATCAGACCTCTGCCATCTAATGCAGTGTCAGTCCTGGAAAGCTGTTACTCAGAGTGCCTGGCTTCTAATGAACTCTGTGGTCCCCATTCTTCATCTTCCCTTTCCATTATCTCTGCCAACTCCAGATCAAAGAGCACCCACCTACCCCGGCTCCCCCAGCCCCTGCCCTGGGGCAGGCAGGCAGCAGCCGCTGTGAAGCAGAGAGCACAAAGGCTTCAGCTGGCCTCTGGCTATGCAGAGCAACAGCCACACATCATGGCCTCTGTATGATCTTACCCTCCTGTCACCTGTAAAAGCATGAAGGGAAACAAAGCATACACAAAAATTATGCAATACTGATTCCAAGGTAAAAAAATTTTTTAGAGAGAGCAGACAGCAAAAGCAAGAAGAACTACAATCCTGCAGCCTGCGGAACAAAAAACACATTAACAGAGAGACAGACAAGATGAAAAGACAGAGAGGGCTATGTACCACATGAAGGAACAAGATAAAACCCCAGAAAAACAACTAAATGAAGTGGAGATAGGCAACCTTCCAGAAAAAGAATTCAGAATAACGTTAGTGAAGATGATCCAGGACCTCGGAAAAAGAATGGAGGCAAAGATCGAGAAGATGCAAGAAATGTTTAACAAAGACATAGAAGAATTAAACAACAAACAAACAGAAATGCACAATACAATAACTGAAAAGAAAACTACACTAGAAGGAATCAATAGCAAAAGAACGGATAAGTGACCTGGAAGACAGAATGCTAGAATTCACTGCTGTGGAAGAGAATAAAGAAAAAAGAATGAAAATAAATGAAGACAGCCTAAGAGACCTCTGGGACAACATTAAACGCAACAACATTCGCATTATAGGGGTCCCAGAAGGAGAAGAGAGAGAGAAAGGACCAGAGGAAATATTTCAAGAGATTATAGTCGAAAACTTCCCTAACATGGGAAAGGAAATAGCCACCCAAGTCCAGGAAGCGCAAAGAGTCCCATACAGGATAAAGCCAAGGAGAAAAAAGCCAAGACACATGGTAATCAAATTGGCAAAAATCAAAGACAAAGAAAAATTATTAAAGGCAGCAAGGGAAAAACGATAAATGACATACAAGGGAACTCCCATAAGGTTAACAGCTGATTTCTCAGCACAAATTCTACAAGCCAGAAGGGAGTGGCATGATATACTTAAAGTGATGAAAGGGAAGAATTTACAACAAAGATTACTCTACCCAGCAAGGATCTCATTCAGATTCAATGGAGAAATCAAAAGCTTTACAGACAAGCAAAAGCTAAGAGAATTCAGCACCACCAAACCAGCTCTACAACAAATGCTAAAGGAACTTCTCTAAGTGGGAAACACAAGAGAAGAAAAGGACCTATAAAAACAAACCGAAAACAATTAAGAAAATGGTCATAGGAACATACATATCGATAATTACCTTAAACGTGAATGGATTAAATGCTCCAACCAAAAGACACAGGCTTGCTGAATGGATACAAAAACAAGACCCATCTATATGCTGTCTACAAGAGATCCACTTCAGACCTAGGGACACATACAGACTGAAAATGAGGGGATGGAAAAAGATATTCCATGCAAATGGAAATCAAAAGAAAGCTGGAGTAGCAATACTCATATCAGATAAAATGGACTTTCAAATAGAGAATGTTACAAGAGACAAAGAAGGACACTACATAATGATCAAGGGATCAATCCAAGAAGAAGATATAACAATTATAAATATATATGCACCCAACATAGGAGCACCTCAATACATAAGGCAACTGCTAACAGCTATAAAGGAGGAAATCGACAGTAACACAATAAAGGTGGGGGACTTTAAAAAAAAAAAAAGGTGGAGGACTTTAACACCTCACTTACACCAATGGACAGATCATCCAAAATGAAAATAAATAAGGAAACAGAAGCTTTCAATGACACAATAGACCAGATAGATTTAATTGATATTTATAGGACATTCCATCCAAAAACAGCAGATTACACTTCTTCTCAAGTGCGCACGGAACATTCTTCTCCAGGATAGATCACATCTTGAGTCACAAATCAAGTCTCAGTATATTTAAGAAAACTGAAATCATATCAAGCATCTTTTCTGACCACGACGCTATGAGATTAGAAATGAATTACAGGGGGGAAAAAAGGAAAAAACACAAACACATGGAGGCGAAACAATACGGTACTAAATAACCAAGACATCACTGAAGAAATCAAAGAGGAAATCAAAAAATACCTAGAGACAAATGACAATGAAAACACGACGATCCAAAACCTATGGAATGCAGCAAAAGCAGTTCTAAGAGGGAAGTTTATAGCTATACAAGCCTACCTCAAGAAACAAGAAAAATCTCAAACAATCTAACCTTACACCTGAAGGAACTAGAGAAAGAACAAACAAAACCCAAAGTTAGCAGAGGAAAGAAATCAAAAAGATCAGAGCAGAAATAAATGAAACAGAAACAAAGAAAACAATAGCAAAGAGCAATAAAACTAAAAGCTGGTTCTTTGAGAAGATAAACAAAATTGATAAACCATTAGCCAGACTCATCAAGAGGGAGAGGACTCAAATCAATAAAATTAGAAATGAAAAAGGAAAAGTTACAACAGACACCGCAGAAATACAAAGCATCCTAAGAGACTACTATAAGCAACTCTATGCCAATAAAATGGACAACCTGGAAGAAATGGACAAATTCTTAGAAAGGTAAAACTTTCCAAGACTGAACCAGGAAGAAATAGAAAATATGAACAGACCAATCACAAGGAATGAAATTGAAGCTGTGATTAAAAATCTTCCAACAAACAGAAGTCCAGGACCAGATGGCTTCACAGGTGAATTCTATCAAACATTTAGAGAAGAGCTAATGCCCTTCCTTCTCAAACTCTTCCAGAAAATTGTGGAAGAAGGAACACTCCCAAACTCATTCTATGAGGCCACCATCACCCTGACAGCAAAACCAGACAAAGACTCTACAAAAAAAGAAAATTACAGACCAATATCACTGATGAATATAGATGCAAAAACCCTCAACAAAATACTAGCAAACAGAACCCAACAACACATTAAAAGGATCATACACCATGATCAAGTGGGATTTATCCCAGGGATGCAAGGATTCTTCAATATATGCAAATCAATCAATGTGATACACCATATTAACAAACTGAAGAATAAAAACCATATGATCACCTCATATATGCAGAAAAAGCTTCTGACAAAATTCAACACCCATTTATGATAAAAACTCTCCAGAAAGTGGGCATAGAGGGAACCTACCTCAACATAATAAAGGCCATATACGACAAACCCACAGCAAACATCATTTTCAATGGTGAAAAACTGAAAGCGTTTCCTCTAAGATCAGGAACAAGACAAGGATGTCCACTCTTGCCACTATCATTCAACATAGTTTTGGAAGTCCTAGCAATGGCAATCAGAAAAGGAAAAGAAATAAAAGGAATACAAATTGGAAAAGAAAAAGTAAAACTGTCACTGTTTGCAGCTGACATGATACTATCCATAGAGAATCCTAAAGATGCCACCAGAAAAATACTAGAGCTAATCAATGAATTTGGTAAAGTTGCAGGATACAAAATTAATGCACACAAATCTCTTGCATTCCTATACACTAATGATGAAAAATCTGAAAGAGAAATTAAGGAAACACTCCCATTTACCACTGCAACAAAAAGAATAAAATACCTAGGAATAAACCTACCTAGGGAGACAAAAGACCTATATGCAGAAAACTATAAGACACTGATGAAAGAAATTAAAGATGACACCCAACAGATGGAGAGATATACCATGTTCTTGGACTGGAAAAATCAATACTGTGAAAATGACTACACTACCCAAAGCAATCTACAGATTCAATGCAATCCCTATCAAATTACCAGCGGCATTTTTTACAGAACTAGAACAAAAAATCTTAAAATCTGTATGGAGATACAAAAGACCCTGAATAGCCAAAGCAGTCTTGAGGAAAAAAAACAGAGCTGGAGGAATCAGACTCCCTGACTTCAGACTATACTACAAAGCTACAGTAATCAAGACAATACAGTACTGGCACAAAAACAGAAACATAGATCAATGGAACAGGATAGAAAGCCCAGAGATAAACCCACGCACCTATCATCAACTAGTCTAGGACAAAGGAGGCAAGGATATACAATGGAGAAAAGACAGCCTCTTCAATAAGTGGTGCTGGGAAAGCTGGACAGCTACATGTAAAAGAAGAAATTAGAACACTCCCTAACACCATACACAGAAATAAACTCAAAATGGATTAGAGACCTAAATGGAAGACCCAACACTATAAAACTCTTAGAGGAAAACATAGGAAGAACAACACTCTTTGACATAAATCACAGCAAGATCTTTTTTGATCCACCTCCCAGAGTAATGGAAATGAAAACAAAAATAAACAAATGGGACCTAATGAAACTTAAAAGCTTTTGCACAGCAAAGGAAACCATAAACAAGACGAAAAAACAACCCCAGAATGGGAGAAAATATTTGCAAATGAATCAACGGAGAAAGGATTAATCTCCAAAATATATAAACAGCTCATGCAGCTCAATATTAAAAAAACAAACAACCCAATCAAAAAATGGGCAGAAGACCTAAATAGACATTTCTCCAAAGAAGACATACAGATGGCCAAGAAGCACATGAAAAGCTGCTCAACATCACTGATTATTAGAGAAATGCAAATCAAAACTACAATGAGGTATCACCTCACACCAGTTAGAATGGGCATCATCAGAAAATCTACAAACAACAAATCCTGGAAAGGGAGTGGAGAAAAGGGAACTCTCTTGCACTGTTGGTGGGAATGTAAACTGATACAGCCACTATGGAGAACAGTATGGAGCTTCTTTAAAAAACTAAAAACAGAATTTCCATATGATCCAGCAATCCCACTACTGGGCATATACCCAGAGAAAACCATAATTCAAAAAGACACATGCACCCCAATGTTCATTGCAGCACTATTTACAATAGTCAGGTCATGGAAGCAACCTAAATGCCCACTGACAGATGAATGGATAAAGAAGTTGTGGTGCATATATATACAATGGAATATTACTCAGCCATAAAAAGGAACGAAATTGGGTCATTTGTAGAGACGTGGATGGATCTAGAGACTGTCATACAGAGTGAAGTAAGTCAGAAAGAGAAAAGCAAATATCGTATATTAACGCATATATGTGGAACCTAGAAAAATGGTACAGATGAACCGGTTTGCAGGACAGAAATAGGGACAGAGATGTAAAGAACAAACTATGTACACCAAGCGGGGAAAGTGGCGGGGAAGTGGTGGTGGTGGTGTGATGAATTGGGTGATTGGGATTGACATGTATACACTGATGTGTATAAAATTGATGACTAATAAGAACCTGCTGTATAAAAAAATAAAATTAAAAAAATTTTTTTTTAATTTGTTTTTAAACTTTAAATTTTTTTTTTTTTTAAAAACCACACTCATCCATATATTCAGTCCTTCAGCCAACTATGTGCCGGGCACAATCCCTGCTGACTGAGGGAACTGCCTGGTTGGGAAAGGAAGTAGAGATAAACAATCACAACATGGTGGGTTGAATGCTAATAATGGGGGTCAGGAAAGGCTTCCTGAAGGAACTTACAACTAAACTGAAGCCTGAAAAGTTAAATAAGAGCTGAAAAGTCAAAGAAGCAGGGAAGACTAAAGGGAAGACTGTTTGCCACCAGAGACAGGGCTTTACCCAGGTAATTAATACAGTCACATTTGTATTTTTAAAATATCAAAAAGCCCCAAAGAAGACAGCAAAGGGCCAAAAAGTAAAAGAAAAGATGCTAAACACCATTAGGGAAACGCAAATCAAAACTAACATCAGTTCACACCCTCCAGAATGGCTACAATTAAAAAAAAACAAAAAAAAAACTGGTAACAATAAGTGTTATCAAGGATGTAGAGAAATTGGAACATTCATACACTGCTGGTGGACTGTAACATGGTATAGACACTTTGGAAAACTATTTGGCTCAAAACGTTAAATATAAAGGAACTATATGCCCCAACAATTTCACTCCTAGGTGTATACCCAAGAGAAATCAAACTACATGTCCACACAAAAATTTGTATATCAATGTTTACAGAAGCACTTTTTAACAGCCAAAAAGCAGATGTCCATCAATGAATGAATGGATAAATAAAATGTTGTATATCCATACAATGGACGGTTGTTTGACAATAAAAAGGAATGAGGGCTTCCCTGGTGGCAAAGTGGTTAAGAATCCGCCTGCCAATGCAGGGGACACGGGTTCGAGCCCTGGTCCAGGAAGATCCCGCATGCCACAGAGCAACTAAGCCCATGCGCCACAACTACTGAGCCTCCTCTCTAGAGCCTGTGCGCCACAACTACTGAGCCCGTGTGCCACAACTACTGAATCCCTCGCACCCAGAGCCCGGGCTGCGCAAGAAGAGAAGCCACCGCAATGAGAAGCCCGCGCACCACAACGAATAGCAGACGGTGCTAGCTGCAACTAGAGAAAGCCCAACGCAGCCAAAAATAATTAAATAAATTAAAAAAAAAAAAAAAATGAAGTGCGGACATATGTTACAACATGAACGAACCTTGAAAACATTATGCTAAGTCCAAAACGCCAGTCACAAAAGACTGTATAATTCCATTTATGTGAAATGTCCAGAACAGGCAAATCCATAGAGATAGAAAGTGGTTGCTTACAGCTGAGGGGTGGGTGGGGAAGAAATGGGGAGTGACTACTAATGAATACAGGGTTTCTTCTGGGGGTGATTAAACGTTCTAAATGATTGTGGTGATGGTTGCACAACTCTGTGAACATACTAAAAATAATTGAATTGCATGCTTTAAGTGGGTAAACAGTTTGGTATACGAATTAAATCTCAATAGGGCTATTATAAAACAAAACAAAACAAAAAGATCAAAAGGACTACAGTGGTGAAGAATACACTGGAAGGGGACACGATTTGAACAAGCAGACTGGTTTCCAAGTTGTAAAGTAACTCAGGAGAAAGACAGTGGCCTGAACTAGAGTAACAGGAGTGGGAAGAGACAGAGGATAAAGAAACAAGGCCTGGTTTACAGTGGGGAGGAAAGAGGGAGTCTACACTATGCAGGGTTTCTGGCTTAGACAAATGAGCAGCATTTCTTGAAACAGGAAAACAAGGAAAGACATGTTTGGGTTAAAGGAAATTCACTGTATTTTTAACTATTTTTATAAAAGTTGTATAAGTACTTGGAGAAGATTTTGTTTCAAGACGTTATAAGCTTTCCCAGTCAGGCATTTGTTTATTCAATTTTTAAATGTAATTTAACGTTCGCTATGTTCATAAATGGAACTGGATGTTTAAAGGGAATTAACTCTGTTCAAATTGAACTAATCAACATACATCAAAAGCTATCTTGAAAGTTATTTTTCTTATATTTTTATATAAAATGTACTGAATACATGAATAGACTAATGAGATTTATAAATTAAATTTGGGGCTTAAGGAAAGCTGAGTTTTACATTTTTTAACTGTAATAAATTGACTATTAATTTTAAACACCAGTAACTGTAAGTAGTTAGGTATGTAGCATTAGTGGGTGACATGTAGCATTAGTGGCTGGAAATTGAGAGGTTCCAATCTGATGGCTTCTATTTTCTCTGTGAAATAGGAAGTGCGGTCATCTATTCAAAAGGTGGAAAGCAAGGATTAGAGAAAGAGGAACAGAAACCCTAGGTCTAATGAATAGTTGAAATAAAAATGATGGGCAAGGGGGACGGGGGGACGGGGGGATGGGGGGACGGGTGGGGTGGGGACAGGACCACCTGGCATTGTCACTGGCCTAGTTTGATGTGGAGACCATGACCTCACAGAGGCATCCATCAGCTGAATGATGCCTTTTTCTTTACAACTGCTTAGTTAGCATGACCTTCTTCCAAATAATGTTATATGCACTTGGTTACTCTGAGGTATAAACATAACATGCTTCCAAACTTGATTTTCAGCTATAAAGACAGAAATAACTAAAATCAAAATCTGTTCATATACTGTACAAAACGAGGAGTACTTCTGCTTTCTAATCCTAGCCATGCAAAAAATTCTTTCCAGTAAAGAAATGTAAAACACAGTATCTCTTCTAGAAAATAAAGAAATATATATCATTTACTCATTATGCTTTAATAACATTTCCATGCCTTTTTTCCTCTAACTCCTAAGTCAGGATTCTAGCCCAGTGTTGTTCAGCAGAACTTTCAGCAAGATAAAAATATGCTGTATCTGTACTGTCCAATACAGCAGTTACTGGTCACATGTAACTGCTGAGCATCTGAAATGTGGCTAGTATGAAGAAATTAACTTTTAAGTTAATTTTAATTAATTTAGGTAGCCAATGAGGCTAGTGGCTACCAAATGGGACAGCACAATAGACTTTTCTATTAACGAAAATGAAGACATTTATGGGCCAGCTAGATGCCCAAGAGTACTAAGTTTATAGCACAAAAGATGAAACAGATATGTGAATTCACTCATCCACTCATTTATGAATACATGTAACAACTGTGATTCTTCCCCATGAAGAGTCTTTGGTTCATTTCTCATATACCACAGTTCCGAAGCCTCAAAAGTGTGGGTGTGGACTAGGAGGACAAAGGAAACCCATTTGACACCCCAAGTTTCAATGGAATACAGTATACTTAAGGAGCCATCATCCTTAGAGTGAAAGTATTTATCAGGCATCTTCTAAAGGTGAGGTAAGGGTGGACAAATCTGGTCTGAAACCCGATTTTGTAAGTAAAGTGTTACAAAAAAAAAAAAAAAAAAGCTGGGGACTTCTTTGGTGGTCCAGTGGTTAAGGATGAGTCTTCCAAAGCAGGGGACTCGGGTTCGATCCCTAGTCGGAGAGCTAAGATCTCACATGCCACCGGGCAACTAAGCCCTAGGACCACAACTAAAGAACCTGTGCACGGCAACTACTAAGCCCACACGCTCTGGAGCCCACGTGCCACAACTGGAGAGAAGCCCGCACACCGCAATCAAAGATCCCACATGACGCAACTGACACCGGACGTAGCCGAGAATAAATAAATAAATAAATTTTTTTAATACCCATTTGTTTACATATTATCCATGTCGGTTTTGGGGTACAAGGGCAGAGTTTAATAGTTGTGACCAACACCACCCAGCCCATAAAGCCTACAACATTTACTATCTAGCCCTCAACAAAAAAAGTAGGCTAAGGGCTTCCCTGGTGGCGCAGTGGTTGAGAGTCCGCCTGCCGACGCAGGGGACGCGGGTTCGTGCCCCGTCTGGGGGGATCCCACATGCCGCGGAGCGGCTGGGCCCGTGAGCCATGGCCACTGGGCCTGCGCGTCTGGAGCCTGTGCTCTGCAACAGGAGAGGCCACAACAGTGAGAGGCTCGCATAGAGCGAATAACAAACAAACCAAAAAAAAAAAAAAAAAAGATCTGTAAGTCAAACATCTGTCTAAACCGAGATGTCTAAGGAATACTGCATTCTTCGAAATGGTATAGCTATAACATGAAATTACATTAAATCATATCCAGATGCTATGTCTTCCATAACAAGTCTCATCCAAAGAATGCAGTTAATGAATATAGGTTGTCATTTTCCTGCAACTCACTACTAATTGCAGGCAAAAGAAAGAATATAGTCACTACATAAAAGTACAAGCACAACATCATTTCCAGAACTTATAACACACCAAATAATGTTCTCATTTACATTTTACTATGAATAAAATTTTTTATATCTTTAAATCTTTTCATGAAATATCTACAATTTACAGACTCAGAGAATACAAGGGACACCATGTGTACTCACTACCCAGATTTAACAAATGTTAACATTTTGCCAGATATGCTTCAGATCTCTTCGCCCTTAAAAACCTTAATGTTACAGCTATAGTTAGATGCTCTCCACCCACTTTTTTTTTTTTTTAATATTCAAAAAGGAGGAACTAGATGTGACCAAACTTCAGGGTTCCTGGATTTTTTTTTTTCTTTTTTGCCACAACACACGGCTTGCGGAATTCTTAGTTCCTGGACCAGGAATTGAACCCGGGCCCTCGGCAGTGAGAGTGCAAAGTCCTAACCACTGCACCAGCAGGAAACTGCCCCTAGATTTTTTTTTAATCCACAATAACACATTTTTATTATTCTATTTAAACTCTTCACCAATTCAATGTCCAGTCTGAAGCAAAAAGTTACTATAGGGGCTTCCCTAGTGGCGCAGTGGTTAAGAATCCACCTGACAATGCAGGGAACACGGGTTTGAGCCCTGGTCCGAGAAGATCCCACAGGTCGCAGAGCAACTACGCTCGTGCGCCATGACTACTGAGCCTGCTTTCTGCAGTCCGCGAGGCACAACTACTGAGCCCACGTGCCACAACTACTGAAGGCCGCGTGCCTAGAGCCCGTGCTCCACAATAGGAGAAGCCACCACAATGAGAAGCCCGCGCACCGCAACGAAGAGTAGCCCCCACTCGCTGCAACTAGATAAAGCCCACGCACAGCAACGAAGACCCAATGCGGCCAACACTAAAATTAATCACTTTTTTTAAAAAGTTACAAAAAAAAAAGTTACTATAGTTACACAAACCTATTTGCACCAAATAAACTTTACAAAAAAAAACTACTGGAGTCATGCGGACGGCGGGCCGGGATCTAGGGGAAGATGGCTGAAGAGTGAGACACGGAGATCACCTTCCTCCCCACAGATACATCAGAAATACATCTACATGTGAAACAACTCCTACAGAACACCTACTGAATGCTGGCAGAAGACCTCGGACCTCCCAAAAGGCAAGAAACTCCCCACATACCTGGGTAGGGCAAAAGAAAAAAGAATAAACAGAGACAAAAGAAGAGGGACGGGACCTGCACCAGTGGGAGGGAGCCGTGAAGGAGGAAAGGTTTCCGAACACTAGAAGCCCCTTCGCGGGCGGACAAGGCGGGTGGCAGAGGGGGAAGCTTCGGAGCCGCGGAAGAGAGCGCAGCCACAGGGGTGCAGAAGGCAAAGCGGAGAGATTCCCGCACAGAGGATTGGTGCCACTCACCAGCCCGAGAGGCTTGTCTGCTCACCCGCCGGGGCGGGCGGGGCTGGGAGCTGAGGCTCGGGCTTCGGTCGGAGTGCCGGGAGAGGACTGGGGTTGGCGGCGTGAACACAGCCTGCAGGGGGTTAGTGCGCCACGGCTAGCCGGGAAGGAGTCCGGGAAAAAGTCTGGACCCGCCGAAGAGGCAAGAGACTTTTTCTTCCCGCTTTGTTTCCTGGTGCGCGAGGAGAAGGGATTAAGAGCGCTGCTTAAAGGAGCTCCAGAGACGGGCGCGAACCGCGGCTAACAGCGCGGACCCCAGAGACGGGCCTGAGACACTAAGGCTGCTGCTGCCGCCACCAAGAAGCCTGTGTGCGAGCACAGGTCACTATCCACACCCCGCTTCCGGGGAGCCTGTGCAGCCCGCCACTGCCAGGGTCCCGGGATCCAGGGACAACTTCCCCGGGAGAACGCACGGCGCGCCTCAGGCTGGTGCAACGTCACGCTGGCCTTTGCCGCCGCAGGTTCACCCCGCACTCCGTACCTCTCCCTCCCCCCATCCTGAGTAGGCCAGAGTCCCCGAAGCAGCTGCTCCTTTAACCCCGCCCTGTCTGAGCGAAGAACAGACGCCCTCCGGCGACCTACATACAGAGGCGGGGCCAAATCCAAAGATGAACCCCGAGAGCTGTGCGAACAAAGAAGACAAAGGGAAATCTCTCCCAGCAGCCTCAGGAGCAGTGGATTAAATCTCCACAATCAACTTGATGTACCCTGCATCTGTGGAATACCTGAATAGACAACAAATAATCCCAAATTGAGCAGGTGGACTTTGAGAGCAAGATTTATTATTTTTTGCCCTTTTCCTCTTTTTGTGAGTGTGTATGTGTATGCTTCTGTGTGAGATTTTGTCTGTATAGCTTTGCTTTCACCATTTGTCCTAGGGTTCTTGTCCATCCGTTTTTTTTTTACTTTAAAATTGTTTTTTCTTAATAATTATTTTTTTATTTTAATAATTTTATTTTACCTTACTTTATTTTACTTTCTTTTATCCTCTTTCTTTCTTTCTACTTTTTCTCTCTTTTATTCTGAGCCATGTGGATGAAAGGTTCTTGGTGCCGCAGCCAGGAGTCAGTGCTGTGCCTCTAAGGTGGGAGAGCCAACTTCAGGACACTGGTCCACAAGAGACCTCCCAGCTCCACGTAATATCAAACGGCAAAAATCTCGCAGAGATCTCCATCTCAACACCAACACCCAGCTTCACTCAACGACCAGCAAGCTACAGTGCTGGACACCCTATGCCAAACAACTTGCAAGACAGGAATACAAACCCACCCACTAGCAGAGAGGCTTCCTAAAATCATAATAATGCCACAGACACCCCAAAACACACCACCAGACGTGGACCTGCCCACCAGAAAGACAAGACCCAGCCTCATCCAGCAGAACACAGGCACTAGGTCCCCTCCACCAGGAAGCCTACACAACCCACTGAACCAACGTTAGCCACTGGGGCCAGACACCAAAAACAACGGGAACTACGAACCTGCAGCCTGCGAAAAGGAGACCCCAAACACAGTAAGATAAGCAAAATGAGAAGACAGAAAAACACACAGCAGATGAAGGAGCAAGATAAAAACCCACCAGACCTAACAAATGAAGAGGGAATAGGCAGTTTACCTGAAAAAGAATTCAGAATAATGTTAGTAAAGATGATCCAAAACCTTGGAAATAGAGAAAATGCAAGAAACATTTAACAAGGACCTAGAAAAACTAAAGATGAAACAAGCAACGATGAACAACTCAATAAATGAAATTAAAAATACTCTGAAAAGGATCAATAGCAGAATAGCTGAGGCAGACGAACGGATAAGTGACCTGGAAGATAAAATAGTGGAAATAACTACTGCAGAGCAGAATAAAGAACAAAGAATGAAAAGAACTGAGGACAGTCTCAGAGACCTCTAGGACAACATTAAATGCACCAACATTCGAATTATAGGGGTTCGAGAAGAAGAAGAGAAAAAGAAAGGGACTGAAAAATATTTGAAGAGATTATAGTTGAAAACTTCCCTAATACGGGAAAGGAACTAGTTAATCAAGTCCAGGAAGCACAGAGAGTACCATACAGGATAAATTCAAGGAGAAACACGCCAAGACACATATTAATCAAACTGTCAAAAATTAAATACAAAGAAAACATATTAACAGCAGCAAGGGGAAAACAACAAATAACACACAAGGAAATCCCCATAAGGTTAACAGCTGATCTTTCAGCAGAAACTCTGCAAGCCAGAAGGGACTGGCAGGACATATTTAAAGTGATGAAGAACAAAACCTACAACCAAGATTACTCTACCCAGCAAGGATCTCATTCAGATTTGATGGAGAAATTAAAACTTTTACAGACAAGCAAAAGCTGACAAGAGTTCAGCACCACCAAACCAGCTTTACAACAAATGCTAAAGGATCTTCTCTAGGCAGGAAACACAAGAGAAGGAAAAGACCTACAATAACAAACCCAAAACAATTAAGAAAATGGGAATAGGAACATACATATCAATAATTATCTTAAATGTAAATGGATTAAATGCTCCCACCAAAACACACAGACTGGCTGAATGGATACAAAAACAAAACCCATATATACGCTGTCTACAAGAGACCCACTTCAGACCTAGAGACACATACAGACTGAAAGTGAGGGGATGGAAAAAGATATTCCACGCAAATGGAAACCAAAAGAAAGCCAGAGTAGCAATTCTCATATCAGACAAAATAGACTTTAAAATAAAGACTATTAGAAGAGACAAAGAAGGACACTACATAATGATCAAGGGATCAATCCAAGAAGAAGATATAACAATTGTAAATATTTATGCACCCAACATAGGAGCACCTCAATACATAAGGCAAATACTAACAACCATAAAAGGGGAAATCAAAAGTAACACATTCATAGTAGGGGACTTTAACACCCCACTTTCACCAATGGACAGATCATCCAAAATGAAAATAAATAAGGAAACACAAGCTTTAAATGATACATTAAACAAGATGGACTTAATTGATATTTATAAGGCCATTCCATCCAAAAACAACAGAATACACATTCTTCTCAAATGCTCATGGAACATTCTACAGGATAGATCATATCCTGGGTCACAAATCAAGACCTGGTAAATTTAAGAAAACTGAAATTGTATCAAGTATCTTTTCTGACCACAACGCTATGAAACTAGGTATCAATTACAGGAAAAGATCTGTAAAAACTACAAATACATGGAGGCTAAACAATACACTACTTAGTAACAAAGTGATCACTGAAGAAATCAAGGAGGAAATCAAAAAATACCTAGAAACAAATGACAATGGAGACCCGACGACCCAAAACCTATGGGATGCAGCAAAAGCAGTTCTAAGAGGGAAGTTTATAGCAATACAATCCTACCTTAAGAAACAGGAAACATCTCGAAAACACAACCTAACCTTGCACCTAAAGCAATTAAAGAAAGAACAAAAAAACCCCAAAGTTGGCAGAAGAAAAGAAATCATAAAGATCAGATCAGAAATAAATGAAAAAGAAATGAAGCAAACGATAGCAAAGATCAACAAAACTAAAAGCTGGTTCTTTGAGAAGATAAACAAAATTGATAAACCACTAGCCAGACTCATCAAGAAGAAAAGGGAGAAGACTCAAATGAACAGAATTAGAAATGAAAAAGGAGAAGTAACAACTGACACTGCAGAAATACAAAAGATCGTGAAAGATTACTACAAGCAACGCTATGCCAATGAAATGGACAACCTGGAAGAAATGGACAAATTCTTAGAAATGCACAACCTGCCAAGACTGAATCAGGAAGAAATAGAAAATATGAACAGACCAATCACAAGCACTGAAATTGAAACTGCGATTAAAAATCTTCCAACAAACAAAAGCCCAGGACCAGATGGCTGCACAGGTGAATTCTATCAAACATTTAGAGAAGAGCTAACACCTACCCTTCTCAAACTCTTCCAGAATATAGCAGAGGGAGAAACACTCCCAAACTCATTCTACGAGGCCACCATCACCCTGATACCAAAACCAGACAAGGATGTAACAAAGAAAGAAACTACAGGCCAATATCACTGATGAACATACATGCAAATATCCTCAACAAAATACTAGCAAACAGAATCCAACAGCACATTAAAAGGATCATACACCATGATCAAGTGGGGTTTATTCCAGGAATGCAAGGATACTGCAATATACGCAAATCAATCAACATGATACACCATATTAACAAACTGAAGGAGAAAACCCATATGGTCATCTCAATAGATGCAGAAAAAGCTTTTGACAAAGTTCAACACCCATTTATGATAAAAACCCTCCAGAGGGAGGGAACTTTCCTCAACAAAATAAAGGCCATATATGACAAACCCACAGCCAACATCGTCCTCAATGGTGAAAAACTGAAAGCATTTCCATTAAGATCAGGAACAAGACAAGGTTGCCCACTCTCACCACTCTTATTCAACATAGTTTTGGAAGTTTTAGCCACAGCAATCAGAGAAGAAAAGGAAATAAAAGGAATCCAAATCGGAAAAGAGAAGTAAAGCTGTCACTGTTTGCAGATGACATGATACTCTACATAGAGAATCCTAAAGATGCTACCAGAAAACTACTAGAGCTAATCAATGAATTTGGTAAAGTAGCAGGATACAAAATTAATGCACAGAAATCTCTGGCATTCCTATACAATAATGATGAAAAATCTGAAAGTGAAATCAAGAAAACACTCCCAAAAAAAAAAAAACCTCCCATTTACCACTGCAACAAAAAGAATAAAATATCTAAGAATAAACCTACCTAAGGAGACAAAAGACCTCTATGCAGAAAATTATAAGACACTGATGAAAGAAATTAAAGATGATACAAATAGATGGAGAGATATACCATGTTCTTGGACTGGAAGAATCAACATTGCGAAAATGACTCTACTACCCAAAGCAATCTACAGATTCAATGCAATCCCTGTCAAACTACCACTGGCATTTTTCACAGAACTAGAACAAAAAATTTCACAATTTGTATGGAAACACAAAAGACCTCAAATACCCAAAGCAATCTTGAGAACAAAAAACGGAGCTGGAGGAATCAGGCTCCCTGACTTCTGACTATACTACAAAGCTACAGTAATCAAGACACTATGGTACTCGCACAAAAACAGAAAGATAGATCAATGGAACAGGGTAGAAAGCCCAGAGAAAAACCCACGCACATATGGTCACCTTATCTTTGATAAAGGAGGCAGGAATGTACAGTGGAGAAAGGACATCCTCTTCAATAAGTGGTGCTGGGAAAACTGGACAGGTACACATAAAAGTATGAGATTAGATCACTCCCTAACACCATACACAAAAATAAGCTCAAAATGGATTAAAGACCTAAATGTAAGGCCAGAAACTATCAAACTCTTAGAGGAAAACATAGGCAGAACACTCTATGACATAAATCACAGCAAGATCCTTTTTGACCCACCTCCTAGAGAAATGGAAATAAAAATAAACAAATGGGACCTAATGAAACTTCAAAGCTTTTGCACGGCAAAGGAAACCATAAACAAGACCAAAAGACAACCCTCAGAATGGGAGAAAATATTTGCAAATGAAGCAACTGAAAAAGGATTAATCTCCAAAATTTACAAGCAGCTCATGCAGCTCAATAACAAAAAAACAAACAACCCAATCCAGAAATGGGCAGAAGACCTAAATAGACTTTTCTCCAAAGAAGATATACAGACTGCCAACAAACACATGAAAGAATGCTCAGCATCATTAATCATTAGAGAAATGCAAATCAAAACTACAATGAGATATCATCTCACACCAGTCAGAATGGCCATCATCAAAAAATCTACAAACAGTAAATGCTGGAGAGGGTGTGGAGAAAAGGGAACACTCTTGCACTGCTGGTGGGAATGTGAATTGGTACAGCCACTATGGAGAACAGTATGGAGGTTCCTTAAAAAACTACAAATAGAACTACCATATGACCCAGCAATCCCACTACTGGGCATATACCCTGAGAAAACCATAATTCAAAAAGTCATGTACCAAAATGTTTATTGGAGCTCTATTTACAATAGCCAGGAGATGGAAACAACCTAAGTGTCCATCATCGGATGAATGGATAAAGAAGATGTGGCACTTATATACAATGGAATATTACTCAGCCATAAAAAGAAACAAAATTGAGCTATTTGTAATGAGGTGGATGGACCCAGAGTCTGTCATAGAGAGTGAAGTAAGTCAGAAAGAGAAAGACAAATACCGTATGCTAACACATATATATGGAATTTAAGGAAAAAGAAGAAAAGTCATAAAGAACCTAGGGGTAAGACAAGAATAAAGACACAGACCTACTAGAGCATGGACTTGAGGATATGGGGAGGGGGAAGGGTAAGCTGTGACAAAGTGAGAGAGTGGCATGGACATATATACACTACCAAACGTAAAATAGATAGCTAGTGAGAAGCAGCCCCAGAGCACAGGGAGATTATCTCGGTGCTCTGTGACCACCTAGAGGGGTGGGATAGGGAGGGTGGGAGGGAGGGAGACGCAAGAGGGAAGAGATATGGGAACATGTGTATATGTATAACTGATTCACTTTGTTATAAAACAGAAACTAACACCATTGTAAAGCAATTATACTCCAATAAAGCTGTAAGAAAAAAAAAAAATATATATATATATAGGGGACTTCCCTGGCAGTCCAGAGGTTAGGACTTGGTACTCTTACTGCGGAGGGCCTGGGTTCAATCCCTGGTCGGGGAACTAAGATCCCGTACCATGTGGTGTAGCCCCAAAAAAACAAAGAAGAAAGCCATCCTCAGAAAGACTATAAAACGGCTATCTTTGCAATCACCTATATTATTAGCATTTTGGTTCACAGTTTTGCTTTTAAATGATTCCTTCGATCTGCACTGTCCAGTACAGTAGACACAGCCACATGAGGCTACTGAGCACCTGCCATGTGCTAATCCAAACTGAGATAAAAGTGTAAAATGGGGCTTCCCTGGTGGCGCAGTGGTTGAGAGTCCGCCTGCCGATGCAGGGGACGCAGGTTTGTGCCCCGGTCCGGGAAGATCCCACATGCCGCGGAGCGGCTGGGCCCGTGAGCCACGGCCGCTGAGCCTGCGCGTCCGGAGCCTGTGCTCTGCAACGGGAGAGGCCACAACAGTGAGAGGCCCGTGTACCGCAAAAAAAAAAAAAAAAAAAGTGTAAAATGCACACTGGATTTCAAATACTTAGTATGGGAAAAAAAAAAAGAATGTAAAAAACTTCACTTTTTTTTTTTTTTTTTTTTTGCAGTACACAGGCCTCTCACTGTTGTGGCCTCTTCCGTTGTGGAGCACAGGCTCCGGACGTGCAGGCTCAGTGGCCGTGGCTCACGGGCCTAGCCGCTCCGCGGCATGTGGGATCTTCCCAAACCGGGGCACGAACCCAGGTCCCCTTCATCAGCAGGCAGACTCTCAACCACTGCGCCACCAGGGAAGCCCAATGATTTTATATTATTTATATGTCGGAATAATATTTTGGACACAATGGGTTACCAAAAATATGCTGCTAAAGTTAATTTCATGCCTTTTTTTAAAGCGGCTACTAGAAAATGTTAAATTACATATGTAGCTCACAGTTAATGATCTCATTATAATGTCTGTAGTGCTATCCTAGATACATCAAAGTAGCACCAGAATAAGTACTAAAATTTCAGAACAAGACAAAGATGTCCACTCTCACCACTTCTGTTCAACACAGTATTGGAAGTCCTTGCCACAGCAATCAGACAAGAAAAAGAAATGAAAGGCATCCAAATTGGAAGGGAAGAGGTAAAACTGTCATTTTATGCAGATGACATGATATTATATATACAAAACCCTAGACTCCATACAAAAACTATTGGAATTGATAAGCAAATTCAGCAAGATAGCAGGATACAAGATTAACATACAGAAATCGAGTGCATTTCTTTACACTAACAATGAAATGTCAGAAAGGGAAAGTAAAAAAAGACCTCTTTTAAAGTCGCATCAAGATGACTTCCCCGGTGGTACAGTGGTTAAGAATCCACCTGCCAATGCAGGGGACACGGGTTTGAGCCCTGGTCCAGGAAGATCCCACATGCCGCGGAGCAACTAAGCCCATGCACCACAACTACTGAGCCCGCGCTCTAGAGCCGGTGAGCCACAACTACTGAAGCCCGTATGCCTAGAGCCCATGCTCTGCAACAAGAGAAGCCACCTCAATGAGAAGCCCGCACACCACAACGAAGAGTAGCCCCCACTCGCTGCAACTATAGAAAGTCTGCACACAGCAACAAAGACCCAATGCAGCCAAAAATTAATTATTTTTTTAAAAAAATCGCATCAAGAAAATATAGAATACTTAGGAATAAACCTGACCAAGGAGGTGAAAGATTTATACGCTGAGAACTATAAAACACTGATAAAGGAAACTGAAGATGATTCAGAAAAATGCAAAGATATGCCATGCTCTTGGGATTGGAAGAATTAATATTGTTAAAATGGCCATACTACCCAAAGCAATCTACAGAGTTAATGCGATCCCTATCAAACTACCCATGACATTTTCCACAGAACTACAATAAATAATCCTAAAATTTTCATGGAACCACAAAAGACCCAGAATTGCCAAAGCAATCCTGAAGGAAAAGAACAAAGCTAGGAGGCATAACCCTCCCAGACTTCAGACAATACTACAAAGCTACAGTAATCAAAACAGCATGATACTGGCACAAAAATACACATATGGATCCGTGGAACAGAACAGAGAGTCCAGAAATAAACCCACACACCTACAGTCAATTAATCTTCAACAAAGGAAGCAAGAATATACAACGGAGAAAAGACAGTCTCTTCAGCAAGTGGTGTTGGGAAAGCTGGACAGCTGCATGTAAATCAGTGAAGTTGAAACACTCCCTCACACCATACACAAAAATAAACTCAAAACGGCTTAAAGACTTAAATATAAGACATGATGCCATAAAATTCCTAGAGGAGAACACAGGCAAAACATTCTCTGACATAAATCATAGCAATGTTTTCTTAGGTCAGTTTCCCAAGGCAATAGAAATAAAAGCAAAAATAAACAAATGGGACCTAATCAAACTTATCAGCGTTTGCACAGCAAAGGAAACCATAAACAATACAAAAAGACAACCTACAGGAATGGGAAAAAATATCTGCAAACGATGTGACCAACAAACGCTTAATTTCCAAAATATACAAACAGCTCATACAACTCAATAACAAAAAAACAAACAACCCAATCAAAAAATGGGCAGAAGACCTAAATAGACATTTCTCCAAAGAAGACATACAGATGACCAATAGGCAAATGAAAAGATGCTCAACATCACTAATTATTAGACAAATGCCAACCAAAACTACAATGAGGGGGCTTCCTTAGTGGCGCAGTGGTTAAGAGTCTGCCTGCCGATGCAGGGGACGCAGGTTCGTGCCCCGGTCCGGGAAGATCCCCCATGCCAAGGAGCAGCTGGGCCCGTGAGCCATGGCCGCTGAACCTGCGTGTCCGGAGCCTGTGCTCCGCAACGGGAGAGGCCACAACAGTGAGAGGCCCACGTACCGCAAAAAGAAAAAAGAAAAAACTACGATGAGGTATCACCTCACACCAGTCAGCATGACCATCATCAAAAAGTTTTACAAATAATAAATGCTGGAGGGACCTCCCTGGTGGCACAGTGGTTAAAACTCGGCACTCCCAATGCAGGGGGCCCAGTTTCAATCCCTGGTCAGGGAACTAGATCCCACATGCATGCCACAACTAAGAGTTCACATGCCACAACTACGGAGCCCACGTGCTGCAACTAAGGAGCCCACCTGCTCCTTAGTTGTATGTAAATTCGTACAGTCACCTTGGAAAACAGCATGGAAGTTCCTTAAGAAACTAGAAATAGTATTACCATATGATCCTGCAATCCCACTCCTGGGCATATATCCAGAGAAAACTCTAATTCAAAAAGATATATGCACCTCAATATTCATAGCAGCAGTATATACAATTGCCAAGAGATGGAAGCAACCTAAATGTCCATCGACAAATGAATGGATAAAGATGTGGTATACATATACAATGGAATATTACTCAGCCATAAAAAGGAATGAAATAATGCCAGTTCCAACAACATGGGTGGACCCAGAGATTATCATAGTAAGTGAAGTAAGAGAGAGAAAGACAAACATCATGTCATTTTTATGTGGAATCTAAAAAAATGATACAAATGAACTTATTTACAAAACAGAAACAGACCCACAGACGCAGAAAACAAACTTACAGTTACTAAAGGGGAAAGGCAAGGGAGGGGGATAAATTAGGAGTTTTGGATTAATTGATACAATCTACTATATATAAAATAAGCAACAAGGTCGTACTGTATAGCACAGGGAACATCATTCATTAACTTGTATTAGCTATAATGAAAAAATTGGAAAAAGAATGAAATATATATATACACACACACACGTATATATACCTGAATTACTTCTCTGCTGTACACCAGAAAGTAACAAACACTGTTAACTATACTTCAATTAAAAAATAAAAAACAAAAAAAAACACAAGTTCAGAGTCAATACTTAGAAAAACATGCAATGGTTGAGATGGTCAAAATGGTAGAGTTGTGGTTGTTATCTAGGCGAGTTAGAGGGCAGAATACTACTTACAGAAAAGCAGGACCCCCAGATTATCCTTCTACATCACCAGAACACCCCAGAAAAACACTCCTTGCTTCATTTCGTTTTACTCACGTGTATCTGGAAAATTATTCTCTTTTTAGAAGTTAATTCTTTAGCAACTTAAATGGATTAAAAACAGATATACAATTCATTCATCCATTTTACAATTTTTATTAATTGGGACTGGGGATACAGTGGTAAATTTACAACTGTGACTTGCTTTCTGGTGTGCGGGGGAGCAGTGATGTGCAAAGAATGAAAAAGTTAACAAATAACTAAAAAACTCACTTCAGAAAAGTGCTTGGAAGAAGTTATATGAAAAAAGTCATTAGTCATTCTTTCCAGTTCAATTCTATCTTTAGAATCAGCTTTTATGGGGCTTCCTTGGTGGCGCACTGGTTTGAGAATCCGCCTGCCGATGCAGGGTACACAGGTTCAAGCCCTAGTCGAGGAAAATCCCACATGCCACAGAGCAACTAAGCCCGTAGGCCACAGCTACTGAGCCTGCGCTCTAGAGTCCACGAGCCACAACTACTGAGCCCACATGCCACAACTACTGAAGCCCCTACGCCTAGAGGCCATGCTCCGCAACAACAGGCGCCATCGCAATGAGAAGCCCACGCGCTGCAATGAAAAGTAGCCCTCCTCAACACTGCTAGAGAAAGCCTGTGCACAGCAACGAAGACCCAACACAGCCAAAAACAAATAAATCAAGAAGAATCAGCTTTTAGGAGTCCTTAGATGCTGAAGACACTGAGATTTCTTTTAGGGCGTGATAAATTAGTTATTTCAGGGCTTCCCTGGTAGCGCAGTGGTTGAGAGTCCGCCTGCCGATGAAGGGGACACGGGTTCGTGCCCCGGTCCGGGAAGATCCCACAGGCCGCTGAGCAGCTGGGCCCGTGAGCCATGGCCACTGAGCCTGCGCGTCCGGAGCCTGTGCTCTGCAACAGGAGAGGCCACAGCAATGAGAGGCCCGCGTACCGCAAAAAAAATAAAAATAAGAAAAAATAAATAAATAAATTAGTTATTTCAATGTGTTCAGAATACAAGCTCATTTTCTGTGTAAATATTTTCAATCAAAGCTTTCTGAAAAACACGTGTACTGTTCCCAAGGACATCACACAAGAAAATGCAAAGCAATTTATCTCATTGTCATAATTCTCATAATACTTAAATGCCCAATTTTGCTTTTAATGCTTAATTAAGAGGAAAAAATCAGTGATTATTTATCCTTTTTCACTGAAAAAGGCAAATAAGAATATCTTGCTGTTAACATGGCAAAATAAATTCCTAATTGTTAAACACCCAACATTCTTCAGTATAAATCTTCTGGGTCCAGGAAATGGCACAAAGACCAAGGCTAACATGGTCAACTTCCTCTCATTAAAAAAAAAAAATCCAAAAATCCTAGGAGTTCATACTCAGAGAAAACATTTATGTGTGTGGCTATAACTACAAAACTGAATTAGCCTCCATAAATGACATGTCAATCAGGTCAGGGGTTAAAAGCAACCCTTCACTACTGTCAACTCTCAGTGCACCCACACAGCAATACACTATGCAACCATTATAAACCATATTAAAGATACAATACACAACTGGGTGAGGAAAACAGCAGATGTTAGAAAAGTTTGATAATAATTGGATTCAGTCAGTAAATTATGGCAAAGATACTAAAAATAAATCCTGAAAGTAAAGAGACTGACACTGAATGACATGAAAACATTCATATTTTACTGAGTAAGCAGTAACTGCAAAAATATATCTAAAATGATACCATTTTTTAAATGTATTAATACTGCCTATGTAGGAAAAAAGTCTGGAAGAACATATCACAAATAGCTAACACTGGTTACCTAGGATTCTTTTAACTTTCTTTTTAATCCTACTTTTTCTTTTTTTTTTGCAGTACACGGGCCTCTCACTGTTGTGGCCTCTCCCGTTGCGGAGCACAGGCTCCGGACACGCAGGCTCAGTGGCCATGGCTCACGGGCCCAGCCGCTCCACGGTATGTGGGATCTTCCCGTACCGGAGCACGAACCCGTGTCCCCTGCATCGGCAGGCGGACTCTCAACCACCGCACCACCAGGGAAGCCCACTTTCTGACTTTTATACAATGAACTTCTACTACCACTTCATAAAGTAAGGAAAACGCAAAACTTACATTTAAAGTAAGTTCAAAAACAGTACAAATATATGATACCAATGATATTCAAACACAATGAGATAAAGAAAAAAGGAAATTACACAAAAGAAATGTCACAGAGTGGTAATAGAACCATCTCTGGGAGATTGGTTCAAGATGGCGGAGTAGAAGGACGTGCACTCATTCCCTCTCGTGGGAGCACCGGAAACACAACTAACTGCTGAACAATCATTGACAGGAAGACACTGGAACTCACCAAAAAAGATACCCCACATCCAAAGACAAAGGAAAAGCCACAATGAGATGGTAGGAGGGGCGCAATCACAGTAAGATCAAATCCCATAACTGCTGGGTGGGTGACTCACAAACTGGAGAACACTTATACCACAGAAGTCCACCCACTGGAGTGAAGGTTCCAAGCCCCACGTCAGGCTTCCCAACCTGAGGGTCCAGCAACGGGAGGAGTAATTCCTAGAGAAGCAGACTTTGAAAGCTAGCGGGATTTGATTGCAGGACTTCAACAGAACTAGGGGAAACACAGACTCCACTCTTGGAGGGCACACACAAAGTAGTGTGTGCATCAGGACACAGGGGAAGGAGCAGTGACCTCAGAGGAGACTGAACCAGACCTAAGTGCTAGTGTTGGAGGGTCTCCTGCAGAGGTGGGGGGTGGCTGTGGCACACCGTGGGGACAAGGACACTGGCAGCAGAAGTTCTGGGAAGTACTCCTTGGCGTGAGCACTCCCAGAGTCCGCCATTAGCCCCACCAAAGACCGGGGAGGCTCCAGTGCTGGGTCGCCTCAGGCCACGCAACCAATAGGGAGGGAACCCAGCCCCACCCATCAGCAGACAAGCAGATTAAAGTTTTACTGAGCTCTGCACACCAGAGCAACACCCAGCTCTACCCACCACCAGTCCCTCCCATCAGGAAACTTGCACAAGCCTCTTAAACAGCCTCATCCACCAGAGAGCAGACAGCAGAACCAAGAAGAACTACAGTCCTGCAGCCTGTGGAACAAAAACCACATTCACAGAAAGACAGACAAAATGAAAAGGCAGAGGACTACGTACCAGATGAAGGAACAAGAAAAAACCCTAGAAAAACAACTAAATGAAGTGGAGACAGGCAACCTTCCAGAAAAAGAATTCAGAATAATGATAGCAAAGATGATCCAGGACCTCGGGAAAAGAATGGAGGCAAAAATCGAGAAGATGCAAGAAATGTTTAACAAAGACCTAGAAGAATTAAAGAACACCTAAAAGAATTAAATAACAAACAAACAGAGATGAACAATATAATAACTGAAATGAAAAATACACCAGAAGGAATCAATTGCAGAAAAACTGAGACAGAAGAAGGGAGAAGTGACCTGGAGGACAAAATGCTGGAATTCATTGCCACAGAACAGAATAAAGAAAAAAGAATGAAAAGAAATGAAGACAGCCTAAGAGACCTTTGGGGCCACATTAAACTCAACAACATTCACATTACAGGGGGCCCAGGAGAAGAGAGAAAGAACCTGAGAAAATCTTTGAAAAGACTGTAGTTAAAAACTTCCCTAACATGGGAAAGGAAATAGCCACCCAAGTCCAGGAAGCACAGAGGGTCACAGGCAGGATACACCCAAGGAGAAACACACCGAGACACATAGTAATCAAATTGACAAAAATTAAAGACAAAGAAAAATTATTGAAAGCAACAAGGGAAAAATGACAAATAACATAAAAGGGAACTCCCAGAAGGTTAACAGCTGATTTCTCAGCAGAAACTCTACAAGCCAGAAGGGAATGGCACAATATATCTAAAGTGATGAAAGGGAAGGACCTACAACCAAGCTTACTCTACCCAGCAAGGATCTCATGCAGATTTGACGGAGAAATCAAAAGCTTTACAGGGGACTTCCCTGGTGGTACAGTGGTTAAGAATCCACCTGCCAATGCGGGGGACACGGGTTTCAGCTCTGGTCTGGGAAGATCCCACATGCGCAGAGCAACTAAGCCCATGTGCCACAACTACTGAGCCTGCGCTCTAGAGCCCGCGAGCCACAACTACTGAGCCTGTGTGCTGCAACTACTGAAGCCTGTGTGCCTAGAGCCCATGCCCTGAAACAAGAGAAGCCACTGCAACGAGAAGCCCACACACCACAACAAAGAGTAGCCCCCGCTCACCGCAACTAGAGAAAGCCCATGGGCAGAAACGAAGACCCCATGCAGCCAAAAATAAATAAATAAATTTATTTTAAAAAAAAGCTTTACAGATAAGCAAAAGCTAAGAGAACTCAGCACCACCAAACCAGCTCTACAACAAATGCTACAGGAACTTCTATGAGTAGGAAACACAAGAGATGAAAAGGACCTACAAAAACAACCCATAACAATTAAGAAAATGGTAATAGGAACATACGTATCAATAATTACCTTAAACGTGAATGGATTAAATGCTCCAACCAAAAGACACAGGCTCGCTGAGTGGATACAAAAACAAGACCCATATATATATGCTGTCTACAAGAGACCCACCTCAGACCTAGAGACACATACAGACTGAAAGTGAGGGGATGGAAAAAGATATTCCATGCAAATGGAAATCAAAACAAAGCTGGGGTAGCAATACTCATATCAGATAAAATAGACCTTAAAATAAAGGATGTTACAGGAGACAAGGAAGGACACCACATAACGATCAAGGAACCAATCCAAGAAAAAGATATAACAATTATAAACATACATGCACCCAACATAGGAGCACCTCAATACATAGGCAACTGCTAACAGCTATAAAAGAGGAAATAGACAGTAACACAATAATAGTGGGGGACTTTAACACCTCACTTACATCAATGGACAGATCATCCAGACAGAAAATTAATAAGGAAACACAAGCTTTCAATGACACAACAGACCAGACAGATTTAATTGATATAAGACATTCCATCCAAACACAGCAGATTACACTTTCTTCTCAACTGCACGTGGAACACTCTCCAGGATAGATCACATCCTGGGTCACAAATCAAGCCTCAGTAAATTTAAGAAAATTGAAATCATATCAACATCTTTTCCAAGCACAATGCTATGAGATCAGAAATCAATTACAGGGGTAAAAAAACATAAAAAACACAAACACATGGAAGCTAAACAATACGTTACTAAATAACCAAGAGATCACTGAAGAAATCAAAGAGGAAATCAAAAAATACCTAGAGACAAATTACAATGAAAACACAACAATCCAAAACCTATGCAGCAAAAGCAGTTCTAAGAAGGAAGTTTATAGCAATACAAGCCTACCTCAAGAAACAAAAAAAATCTCAAACAATCTAAACTTACACCTAAAGGAACTAGAGAAAGAAGAAAAAACAAAACCCAAAGTTAGCAGAAGGAAAGGAATCATAAAGAGTAGAAATAAGTGAAACAGAAACAAAGAAAACAAGAGCAAAGATCAATAAAACTAAAAGCTGGTTCTTTGAGAACATAAACAAAATTGATAAACCTTTAGCCAGATTCATTAAGAAAAACAGGGAGAGGACTCAAATCAATAAAATCAGAAATGAAAAAGGAGAAGTTAAAACAGACACCACAGAAATACAAAGCATCCTAAGAGATTACTATAAGCAACTCTATGCCAATAAAATGGACAACCTGGAAGAAATGGACAAATTCTTAGAAAGGTATAACCTTCCAAGACTGAACCAGGAAGGAACAGACCAACCACAAGGAATGAAATTGAAACTGTGATTAAAAATCTTCCAACAAGAAAAAAATTTTTTTTAATTAAAAAAATTAAAAAATAAAAATCTTCCAACAAACAGAAGTCCAGGACCAGATGGCTTCACAGGTGAATTCTATCAAACATTTAGAGAAGAGCTAACACCCTTCCATCTCAAACTCTTCCAAAAAACTTGCATTGGAAGGAACACTCCTAAACTCATTCTATGAGGCCACCATCACCCTGACACCAAAACCAGACAAAGACTCTACAAAAAAAGAAAACTACAGACTGATATCACTGATAAATATAGATGCAAAAACCCTCAACAAAATACTAGCAAACAGAATCCAACAACACATTAAAAGGATCATACACCACGATCAAGTGGGATTTATCCCAGGAATGCAAGGATTCTTCAATACACACAAACCAATCAATGAGATACACCATATTAACAAACTGAAGAATAAAAACCATATGATCATCTCAATAGATGCAGAAAAAGCTTTTGACAAAATTCAACACCCATTTATGATAAAAACTCTCCAGAAAGTGGGCATAGAGGGAACCTACCTCAACATAATAAGGGCCATATACGACAAACCCACAGCAAGCATCATTCTCAATGGTGAAAAACTGAAAGCATTTCCTCTAAGATCAGGAACAAGACAAGGATGTCCACACTCATCACTATTATTCAACATAGTTTTGGAAGTTCTAGCCACGGCAATCAGAGAAGAAGAAATAAAAGGAACGAAAAATGGAAAAGTAAAACTGTCACTGTTTGCAAATGACATGACACTACCCATAGATAATCCTAAAGATGCCACCAGAAAACTACTAGAGCTAATCAATGCATTTGGTAAAGTTGCAGGATACAAAATTAATGCACAGAAATCTCTTGCATTCCTATACGCTAACAACGAAAGATCAGAAAGAGAAATTAAGGAAACAATCCCATTCACCACCGCAAAAAAAAGGATAAAATACCTAGGAATAAACCTACCTAAGGAGGTAAAAGACATATACTCAGAAAACTATAAGACACTGATGAAAGAAATCATAGCTGACACACACAGTTGGAAAGATATACCATATTATTGGATTGGAAGAATCAATATTGTGAAGATGACTATACTACCCAAAGCAATCTATAGATTCAATGCCATCCCTATCGAATTACCAGCGGCATTTTTTACAGAACTAGAACAAAAAAATCTTAAAATTTGTATGGAGACACAAAAGACCCCGAATAGCCAAAGCAGTCTTGAGGAAAAAAAACAGAGCTGGAGGAATCAGACTCCCTGACTTCAGACTATACTACAAAGCTACAGTAATCAAGACAATACAGTACTGGCACAAAAACAGAAACAGAGATCAATGGAGCAAGATAGAAAGCCCAGAGATAAACCCACGCACCTACGGTCGACTAACCTAGGACAAAGGAGGCAAGGATATACAATGGAGAAAAAACAGCCTCTTCAGTAAGTGGTGCTGGGAAAGCTGGACAGCTACATGTAAAAGAATGAAATTAGAACACTCCCTAACACCATACACAGAAATAAACTCAAAATGGATTAGAGACCTAAATGGAAGACCCAACACTATAAAACTCTTAGTCGAAAACATAGGAAGAACAACACTCTTTGACATAAATCACAGCAAGATCTTTTTTGATCCACCTCCTAGAGTAATGGAAATGAAAACAAAAATAAACAAATGGGACCTAATGAAACTTAAAAGCTTTTGCAAAGCAAGGAAACTAAAAACAAGACAAAAAGACAACCCTCAGAATGGTAGAAAATATTTGCAAACAAATCAACGGGCAAAGGATTAGTCTCCAAAATATATAAACAGCTCATGCAGCTCAATATTAAGAAAACAAACAACCCAACCAGAAAATGGGCAGAAATCCTAAACAGACATTTCTCTGAAAATGGGCAGAAATCCTAAACAGACATCTCTCTTCTCTGAAGACGTACAGATGGCCATGAGGCACATGAAAAGCTGCTCAACATCACTAATCATTAGAGAAATGCAAATCAAAACTACAGTGAGGTATCACCTCTCCCGGTCAAAATGGGCATCATCAGAAAATCTACAAACAACAAATGCTGGAGAGGGTGTGGAGAAAAGGAAATCCTTTTTTCACTGTTGGTGGGAATGTAAATTGATACAGCCACTATGGAGAACAGTATGGAGGTTCCTTAAAAAACTAAAAATAGAATTACCATATGACCCAGCAATCCCACTACTGGGCATATACCCACAGAAAACCATTATTCAAAAAGACACATGCACCCCAATGTTCACTGCAGCAGTATTTACAATAGTCAGGTCATGGAAGCAACCTAAATGCCCACTGACAGACGAATGGACAAAGAAGATGTGGTACATATATATAATGGAATATTACTCAGCCATAAAAAGGAATGAAATTGGGTCATTTGTAAAGACGTGGATGGAGCTAGAGACTGTCATACACAATGAAGAAAGTCAGAACGAGAAAAACACATATCGTATATTAAAGCATATATGTGGAACCTAGAAAAAGGGTACAGATGAACTGGTCTGCAGGGCAGAAATAGAGACACAGGTGTAGAGAACAAATGTATGGACACCAACGGGGCGAAAGTGGTGGGGGATGGGCGGGAGGTGAGATGAATTGGGAGATTAGGATTGCGATATATACACTAACATGTATAAAACAGATAACTAATAAGAATCTGTTGTATAAATAAATAAATAAAATAAAATTTAAATGATAAAAAAAAGGAGAGAGAGGAATCAAAAAAAAAAAAGAACCATCTCTGCGTGGTCTTTCCCCCCATTTACAGAGGTCTTTGACATCTATTCACAGTCTTCCTTCTAACCTAAGTCCTACCATAATCAAGGTGACGGCAACAAGAGGATACCCAAGTCAGGTGCTTGGTTCTCAAGTCCAGTGACCTCCCCCTTCACTCCATAAAGCCATCCACTTACACAGCCACAACCTGCTCCGTGTCTGAAACCATCAAATTCAAGGCATTCCATTCAGACCACTGCCCCCAGAAATCCTGAATAATCAGACAGATTTGTCCATCAGAACCTTTCCTCCTTTGAACCTGTTTTCTTCCTGCCAATATCGTTCAGAGTTCACTCATACTTACTCTGGTTTACTCTCCCTGCTTCTAGGAATTTCCTATCTCCCCCTTCATTTTGGTAAACTATTTAAAAACTACACCCAACTTACTTCAATGACTTAAAATAAGAATCAAAACGGATTATTATTCTATTATATAAAGGAGAATCATACTTTACCTCATCCTCTCAAGGAGAGAATCATAAAACTGCTCAAGTACTGGCGTTTTCATTTTAACTCATGGATGGTCCAACCCTCATCTCCTGCTTTTCCTCAAAGTTATTTCATTATTCCAGCAGACCAAAATTCAATCAGGTAAACTACGTTATCCTCATACTTCCTCTCATAATCTATTCTCTCAATTCTTTTTAAATCTTTCCCACATCTGTATTTCCCAGCACTTAACATCAAATACACATGGTAGACATTCAATAAACACTGGAATGCTTGACTGCTTTCATCACTTATGCTTTGTATATATTAACTCATTTAATTCTTTCTAAATTTTTTCACTCACAGGAAGTTATTGGGTACTTTCTTCCCCAAAAAACTGTCTCATTCTATTTTGAGTATGTAATGCACAATTTTCCAAATTTTAAAAATAAATTTTTCTCTTTCCAATTCCTCTAAATACCATCAATATTTGACCTTCCCCTTAAATGTGTTCTCTTTTACTGAATGTTAAAATAACATTAAAGCCAAAAATTAGAACTACTTATTCTGAGTGAAGCCAATAAGCACTTAAACCTCTGAAGGAATTCTAAATGGAGCAAGAAAGCCATCAATATTTTATCTGCTAACATTTACACTGCAACCTACTTAAAACAGTAAGTTATATGGCTGTTTCCATTTCTGGAAGGTATCGGCTTATCTAAGAAATCCAGATTTCCTCTCTGCCCTCCTAGAAAAAAACATACTGTCAAGTGTCACTGAATATGTTTCTTATGTTTTACACCATTAAAATTTAATAATGGAACTAACTGTGAAAGGAAAAAAACAAAGAAGGATCTAACTTAGGTTCAATTTTTAGAACTTCTTAAAGCAAAAAATCAATAAAATGGGAAAATAAAACAGAAGGGAATATTTTATTTTCTAAACGAAATTAAAGAAAAACACAGAGTTCTGGGATTCCCCCGCGGTCCAGTGGTTAGGACTCGGCACTTCCGCTGCCGTGGCCGGGGTTCAACCGCTGGTCGGGGAGCTGAGATCCCTTATGTTTTTTTGGCACAGCCAAAACAAAAATACAGTTTCAGACAGGTCATTCTAACAACAAAATGTGTCATAATTTTAAGGAAAGGTGTGGGACATAGTAGAAAAGGCTTCAACTACCCAGACCTCAGTTTGAACCCAAAATCTGATATCACTACTAGTAGTGGTGAGACCTCTCTGAAGAAGAAATGGGTTATTAGAAGTAATGAGAGTATGCAGCAACTAGAATAATTCCCCATGCTCCAACGCTATCTTATATTCGCCATACTAAGCTAACAGCAGAGCACCTCAAGTATCAGCCGTTAGTTATATAAAGCTTCTCTAATGTATATATTTACTATTAGACTAAGTATCAAAATAACTCATTGTGATCACCTACACAGACTGCTGTCTTAAAGTCCCTCTGCTCTAGTCAGCTATAGGAAGCTGTTTCTTGATGCGTAGTCTGAACAGATCAACTACCTTTTTTCCAGCTGAGATTTGGTTACACCTTACTTTGTTAGGCACACTTCAAGTGCAAGTTCAAACTGGGCATCTCAGAGCAGAATGGATCATGTCGAATGCCATGCACCCAAGTCATCCAGTTTTATTAAAGATGCTGCCAAGTCCTTAAGAGAATTTCTAGAAATGAAAGCAGGATGGTGCAAGGCATGGAAAATTACTAGCCACCTTTACAACCTAAAATTTAACTTTAATATAGATCTTAACAGTTAAATTTACAATAAACTGAAAAATTTCTCAACCATGTCAAAAATCATGACTTATTAATACATTTTAGCTGATTAGTGCAAAAAAGCAATTAACCAAGTTCTTCAATTATCAAAAATTGATACTTAAAACACTTCCTTTTAGAGGTCCCTATTCATTTTAATTTTTGATAGCACTTATATATAAGGGGGCAAACAAATCAAAGAAAACAGTGTAGAAAACTTCAGTTTTTTACATAGAATTTAAAAGAAACTTTGTTCTAATGTTTAGATATGCCGCTACTGAATAGTTTTATTTGTAATATCAAAACTCACTTATACTCTATCTAGGGAAATAACTGTAAATATGAGAAGACACATCTTGTTATAAGGACAAGCTCCATGAGAGCAGAGATTTTTTTTTCTATTTCTCTTTATTCATTATCATATCCACAGTGCCTAGACCAGTGACACTAGATATTTACTGAATTTTTTAAAAGATCCATACAGTGTTACTCACAATAGTAAAAAATTGAAAACACATATGAAACAGTATGCATTCATTGTAATGATTAAGACTATATAATTGCACAGAAGTACTTACACTTTTTAAAATAACTTTTTCGGGCTTCCTTGGTGATGCAGTGGTTAAGAATCCACCTGCCAATGCACGGGACATGGGTTCAAGCCCTGGTCCAGGAAGATCCCACATGCCATGGAGCAACTAAGCCCGTGTGCCACAACTACTGAGCCTGTGCTCTAGAGCCTGCGAGCCGCAACTACTGAGCCCATGCGCCTACAGGCCCTGCTCTGCAACAAGAGAAGCCACCACAATGAGAAGCCCAAGGATGGCAACAAAGAGCAGTCCCCTCTCGCCACAACTAGAGAAAGCCCACGCACAGCAACGAAGACCCAATGCAGCCAAAAACAAAAAAATAAATCTTTTTTAAAAATAAATAAATAATAAAATAAAATTGCTTTTTTTTTTTTTTTTTTGGTCCATACTGCACAGCTTGCAGGATCTTAGTTCCCCGACCAGGGGTTGAACCCGGGCCATGGCAGTGAAAGTGCCAAGTCCTAACCACTGGACCGCCAGGGAATTCCCAAAATAACATTTTTTAAAGTATTAACTTAGACATTAAGAAAACTGGGTTCCAGTATCAACTCAGTCACTAATTTCACTTGTGCTCTGGGGTAAATGACAATCTATATGGGTTCCAGTACCTTCATGTGAACTACTTCCCCTACTTCTTGGCCTCTGCTGGTCCATTCTCAAGTAGAAATTATAGGAAGAAGAACACACCTGAGTTACCTCAGAAAGCAAAGACTGACCACATGGTAGCGAAATAAGCAACCTGTACCAAATCAAACGCAATCTGCCCTATCCAACCAGACTGAGAGTTTCTTAGTGATATGCTCTTCAAGCCACACTGACTCAGGATCATCCATTTTCACTCGAGGGTCCCAAAGGCATACTTAACCAACCACTCTACAATAAACAGAGCCAGTAACTTCGGTCATCTGATCCAAGAGAACAATGCCATCCAGGGTACCCCAAAATATCAAGCCCTACTGTCAAAGGAACCAGAAAATAAAGTACAGGTGGAAAGGGAGCAATTTCACCTGCTGTTCTCTGTGCCAGCCAACAACTCTCGTAGAAAGGAATAGGCTGCTCACCAATAGGCTGGAAGAAAAGCAGCTGTTTTCCAAATCCTTTGAATAAAAACTATTATAATCTTACTATATTCATTACACATCACCTGGGACAAATCCACAAGGACACTTTCTATTTTACAGACTCTTTCTGATGAAACTCTCAAAGACTTTCCAAAAGCATCATTTGCCCTTCAACACCTACCTCCATCCCACTTCCCTCACCCCACAGCCAAACACTATTAGCAGCCACTACAGAACTACCAGAGGAAGCACAGCGCTGTGGTTAGGAGCACAGACCCTGGAGCCAGACTGCCTAGATTCAAAACTTGGCTCTGCCCCTTCCTAGCTGGGTGACTTTGGGCAAGTTACTGAAACTTTCTGTACCTCCACTTAGGGACAATAAAATAACATATAGGATTATTATAAAGGTTAAACTCACATAGAACAGTGCCTGGATAAGTACGAAGTGTAAAATTATAATTTTTTAATGTAAAGTGAAGGATTTGCACTAAGGTCCACGCCTTATAAGGAAAACTGACGATACTTAGGAATTCTCGTTCCCTGTGGTCTAATTACCAAACCATGCAAACTATTAATACAAAAGAGAAATCTCAAGGGAGAAAGTACGTTGGTGCCCCATGGTTTTACTGGCAAGCCATAGGCTAGGAATTTCTAAACTGCAGGTTCATGGAGGGATTCAGGCAACCCATTAATCCCCTGAAACTGCACAAAATTTTGAGACACTAAGACAGTTCTATACTGTTGTTTCTCCTACCTTAAAAAAAAAAAAAATTTCTTCTCTTCACTAAATTTCTACTACCTGCAACTATTATCCCAAAAGGTGTTATATTCTCTCAAATTCTCCTTTCATTCTCTCTTAAACCCACTCCAATTAGGCTCCTGACTCCACTGAAACCAGTTTTGTGAAGATCACTTCTGACCTCCACATTGCGAAATCCAATGATCAGTTCTCAGTCCTAATCTGACCTGGTTTAGCAGGGCTGTTTTCCCCAGTTCACCTCCCCGTCTTGCTTGATATATTCTTCTTGCTCGGCTTCCAAGGTGCCATCTCCTATCAGCTACAGCCTCTTGGTTTTCCATGTTTGCTGATCTCTCCTCAGCAATTTTTGTTGCCAATTGTTCTCACCTCAGTCTCCTCATTTTCCTTCCTGACAACACCATCCTTCTAGCTGCTCAGTCCCAAAACCTTGCAATCATTCTTGACTCTTCTCTTTCACCAGGACCCTACATCAAACTTCATCAGAAAATATTGTTGCTCTACCTTCAAAAGACATCCAGAAGCCAAACACTTCTCACTCCCTCACTGCTACTACCCTGCTCTGAGCCACCATCATCTCTCACATTGATTATTATTACAATAGCCTCCTACCTGTCTCCTTATTTCCACCCTTTTGCCCCAGTCTGTTGTTAATACAGCAGTCAGAGTGATCCTTTAAAAATACAAATCATATGTCACTCTCTGCTCAAAACCTTCCAAGGCCTTCCCATTTCAATTTATGCCAAGGTCCTTAATAGGACCCCAGAGGCACCAGAGATCTACTTGCCCCTACTCCCTTACCAGTACATACTACACTTTATCTTAGGAGTCAATACAGATGAATGGTGGTCCCCCAAAAGTTAAGTCCAAGTCCTAAGCCCCCAGTTCCTGTGAATTTGGCCTGATTTGGAAAAATAGTCTTTGCAGATGTAATCAAGTTAAGGATGTCAAGATGAGATCATCCTGGATTTAGGGTGGGTCCCCAAACTGATGACAGGCAGAGGGAAATGAGATAAAGAAGTGAAGACAGAAGCAGAGATTGGAGTGATGAGTGTATAAGCCAAGGGATGCTGGCAGCCACCAGAAGCTAGGCAAGAAGCATGGAATGAATACTACCTCAGAGCCTCTAGAAGGAACCAACTCTGCCAACAACTTGATTTCAGACTTCTGGCCCCCAGAACAATGAGAGAATAAATTTCAGTTGTATTAAGTCACCCAGTCTGTGGTACTTTGCTACAGCAGCCCCGGAAACTAACACACCACCCTTCCCCTCTATTGTCCCACTCCAACTGTGCTGTCTTCCTTGCTCCCACCTCTGTGCTGGCTTTTCCTCTCTTCCTGGAATGCTCAAACTCCAGAACTCCAAATGGCTAACTTGAGCACCACTTTTAACCTTTTGCTCAAATACCACCCTCTCTATCAGGCCTGTCCTGATTCCCCTATTTAAATGCCTGGTGGCGCAGTGTTAAGAATCCGCCTGCCAATGCAGGGGACACAGGTTCGAGCCCTGGTCTGGGAGGATCCCACACACCACAGAGCAACTAAGCCCATGAGCCACAACTACTGAAGCTCGTGCGCCTAGAGCCCGTGCTCCGCAACAAGAGAAGCCACTGCAATGAGAAGCCCGCGCACAGCAGCGGAGAGTAGCCTCCACTCACCGCAACTAGAGAAAGCCCGTGCACAGCAACGAAGACCCAATGCAGTCAAAAATAAATAAATTTATTTTTTAAAAAAGACCCCAACCCTTAAAAAAAGCAAACAAAATCCATTAAACACTCAACACCATGACTTAACATCTTGCAAACAGCAGATATCATGAGTTTAAATTCCCTACTCCAAAAACCAAATTTTGTTTAAAAAAAAAAAACACAATCCACTTCAATTTAGTGGCTTGAGAAGTAACTTCACTCCCTTTTCACGGGACCTTCTACACTAAAGGGTGTCCCTGGCCTAAGCTACTGTCTCTCTATAGCTAAACTGATAAAGAGGAGTGGCCACCAGTGTGAAGCACTCACATAAGTAAGTCAATGTAGTTTCACAAACCTCAAGAACACTGTCAAACACTTTTCTCTACCTAGCTAAAACCCTGTGCAAAACAGAGGAGTAGAACCAAAGCAAACCGTAACTGTCTAGTATCTATCTTTACTATGGAGTAAACAAATGTTTACTCAAAATACAACATCATTGTATATAAGGCCTCGAGAAACTGCTGGAGAGTGAATGTCATTTACATCTACAGCTTAGCATGAACCATAAAGTGTAACAACAGGGAGCAGTCAAGCACAGCGCAACTTGTTAAGGGACTCCGGTAACGGCAGAAAGGCACCCACTGCACTCCTTATTATTGCTGCAGCATATTTCACACTTAATCCTAAATGGGTCTACTTGAACACAACCCTACTAATAAGCACCAGAATTCAGTATATAATTTACCCAAGTATATACTCTTCAGACATACATTTTATATTACATAAAGGACCATTACAGAAGAAAATCTGCACATCTGCTGTTACGGAATTTTTCTTGTTCCATCAGCAAACGGATTAACAATACAATCAAGTCCCAGCCCTCACCTTTACTGGGTTTTTTCCCCACTTCACCAGTTTAGCAATTTCAAGGCTACAAAATCTACCAAACACCCTGAAGAAAAAGGCATTTTGAACACTACTAACTCATATTCAACAAGGGGTGGTTTGCCTTAACTAGTGGCAATACTTCCATCTCTCAGGACACAGCATCTCACCAAATTCCAAACCTGACCACTCTCATCACCCGCGGCCCCAACCCTATCCAAGTCCCCCGCCCCGCCTCTCCTGTATGCCGCCAACAGCCTCCTCCCCAGTCTCCCCGCTTCTACTCTGAAGGACAACAGTCGTTTTACACAACAGCCAGAGATATCTTTTTAAAAGGAGAAATCAGATCTTGTCACACCCCGATCAAAACCTTCCGCTGGCGTCCCATTACACTTAGAGTAAAAGCCAGAGGCCTTACCGCGGTCTACCAGGACCTGTAAGACACACACCCCCTCCCACCACACCTCCTCCCACACCTCCTAAGCTCTCCAGAGCCAGTCCACTGTTCCTTAACCTCACCAGCAGGCTCCCACCTCAGGACTTCTGCACCTGGTGTTCCCTCTGCCTGGAATGCTCTATCGCCAATTCTCTGGACAGTTCCTTAACCTGTTCAAGGCCTGCTTAAATGTCACCTCTATAGAGAAGCTCTCCCTGCATACCCTACTTCACAGCATCCCCCATACACCCCATGAGTCTCTCTCCCCTGTCTAAGCAACACAGTTGCTTCATTTTACAATTTGTTTAATTTCAATAAGAATAAAGGTATATTCTCCTTGTTCAAAATGAAATCTGGGGGCTTCCCTGGTGGCACAGCGGTTGAGAGTCCACCTGCCGATGCAGGGGACGCAGGTTCGTGCCCCAATCTGGGAAGATCCCACATGCCGCGGAGCGGCTGGGCCCGTGAGCCATGGCCGCTGAGCCTGCGCGTCCGGACCTTGTGCTCTGCAGCGGGAGAGGCCACAACAGTGAGAGGCCTGTGTACCGCAAAAAAAAAAAAAAAAAAATGAAATCTGGGACTTCCCTGGTGGTGCAGTGGTTAGGAATCCGCCTGCCAACGCAGCGGACACAGGTCTGAGCCCTGATCCGGGAATATCCCACATGCTGTGGAGCAACTAAGCCTGTGCACCACAACTACTGAGCCTGCGCTCTAGAGCCCGCGAGCCACAACTACTGAGCCCGCGGGCCACAACTACTGAGCTTGCACGCCTAGAGCCCGTGCTCACAACAAGAGAAGCCACCGCAATGAGAAGCCCACGCACCACAACGAAGAGTAGCCCCTGCTCGCCGCAACCAGAGAAAGCCCACGGCAACAGAGACCCAACACAGCAAAAAACAAATAATTATTTTTTAAAAATGAAATCTGAGCAAAAAACTACAATTTTTATAGGCAACTCCCTATGAAGTTAGACACAATATAGAAATAAATACACACACGTCTTTTTAAAAATAATTCTGTGCTTTGTGTATGGTTTTTCTTTATTTTATATTTAGAAGCATTGAAAAGAAGTGCTGTACGTACAAGAAAGTTTGTTAGTAGTACTAGATATAGTAGGAAAAAAGAACAATGGAAATAACCTAAATGCCCAATACATATATGTATATATATGAAGAAATACGTACATTAAAAACATAAGACAACCATTAAAAAATAATAATAATGAGAAAAGTGTTTAGGAGACTTTTTTTTTTTTTAAATTAATGACAACAAAAAGTAAGTCCAACCTTTACACTGCTCAAACATTTGCTAAGCACTTGTCTTGTGCCTGGCCCGCCCTGACAGACCCGCCCTGACAGACTAGGACTGGGCCGGAGCTCTGGGCTCCCAGGTGGCAGGGGCTGAGCAGGCACTTCAGCGCAGTGTGACCCAGGATGTCCCAGGAAGGACAGATGCCGCAGGAGAGCAAAGCTGGACACAGCCCTGACTGAGGAAAGGCTGTCAGATGAAATGATGCCTAAACTGAGACCTGAAGAACAAACAGGAGGGAGCATAAAGAAAAGGGGGCGGGGAGGGCGGATGAAAGAGGTATGAAGCAGAATGGGTGTCTGGGGTGAGAGGCAAAAGAACAGATGAACCAGAATCATACATAATCTATGATTTATGCCTTTTTTTTTCTTTTTTTTTTTTAGAAAACTAAAATAACTACTGCATTTGGTGGCAGGATCTTTGGTAAAAAATTTTTACGAGATATGATACTAAATAAAAGCCAACAGTGATTCTTCACCAACCACTTAGACTACTAAGAGCCTATTCTGTCCTGTGGCTATTCCTCTTTCCTCCAGTCTATCCTGCCATCTGACCAAATACAAGCAGGGACAGGAAGCAGTTCTAACACAGCACACCAGCACATACACGTCTTTCCCAGGACTGGCCAGTGTACCTCCTATCGCCACATTACCAATCTGGGGCCAAAAGTACTCAGGCCTCCACAGTCGCTGGCCACCTTGCTACTTTACTACCTCAACGCCCGCCACTTCCTGTCAGGTGTCAACAGGAGTTCTGTGCTGAGCATTCCAAGCCGCTCTCATTTGGTCCACCTAACTTATCCCACCCCATTCCTCCCCACAGATCTGTTACCCCAACCAGGCTCTCTTTACTTAACACTGTACACACCATCCTCATTCCTGCCTCAGGCTGACCCTGCTAGGACTGCCCTAACCTGCTCTCCCAGTTCCTAGTCAAATAGCACCCATTCTTCAAGGCCCCCCTCTTAGCTTCTCAATGGATCCTTAGTTAACTTCTTTAACCCACAATAACCTCTAGTTAGCCTGAATGTGAACTATATTTGTTATGCTACACAATAAGTAGTTCCATTTTTGTTCTAGAAAACTCAAAATGTTGCATTTTTGCAAGGCTTGCCTCCTAAACTGTAAGGCCAAAGTTTATATCCCACTTTCATCAGTATTAAACTTGGAAACACACCTGCTGGCTGGCTGACAGAGCCTGTGTGGGAGGTTCAGCCGGGCAGGATTCAGTGCCAGCTTCTTCTCTGCAACTACAGGTTTAAACACCATGATTAGGATTGAATTTACATGCCCCTCTAGCACAGGAAACAGATTTACTTCTTTATTAATTCATTCATTCACTCACTCATTCATTCCTAATGCAAGCAAAAATCACCATAGTGCAAGTCTCCCCAGCACCTTCCACATTATCTAGCAAAAAAGAAATAATAATACAAATAAATAATAAATCTATTTGGTGAATGAATAGATTTAATGCCAGTAAGAGAAATATGGAAGTAATAGGTATGACTAACAGCTTGGAGTTTAATTAATAAAGCCCCAAGGTGATCCTTGTGTCATTTTTTTTAATGCAATATATTTATTTTTAAACAATGCTTCATATCCTCCATACACAGATATCTTAATTTTTCTAAAAACTAAGTGAGTCATTTTCCAGGAAGAAAAAAGGGTCAGGCTTTACTTCTTATTTAGGGAGGAAGGAGAGAATGAATTGAAAAACTAAGTATTGTGTCCCCCACCACACCAAGAGGAAAACATGTAATCAGATCAGCACCTAATTTACTCATAGCATGTGTCCACAAAAAAAGTATGCAAGCTCCCAAGGCAGAGGAGAAGATCAAGGGGCAATGCTAAGTCCTTCTGCTATAGGACTCCTCTTTCTTTATTTGATAAGCATTTTTTCCCCAAAGAAGGGACTCAGGAAGAATGAACAAAATTATTTTCACATCAGCTCTGAGAGAATGTTCTTAAAAGTAAACGAAACATATAGAGAGCTATTTGGTGTTAAGTATAATACGGGTTAGGATGCCCAACCTCTCCCAAGAAGAGATGTACCTTCTACTCCCTGGAAACTGTCGGTGACAAGGAAAACCTCATCCCAGTTACACCAGGCCACACATCCACAATAAACGTAGCTGCCTGAAGGGGGGCTGAAGGACCAATTTGTTGACAAACAAGTAAAGATGTCTTGTGTTGTAACTCTGTTAAGTGCTACATAAATGTCCAGTGTGTATGTACGCTTCTTACTCGGGGCTGTCGGAGCATGATATTTCTTCTACTACAGTTCCTTTCAGACTGTATTTTAGTGATTTTTATTCATATCTGCTCCCTCCTTTTGCTCATGAACTCTGTTGAGAGCAGGGACACTCCTTACTCATCTTTGAGCTCCCACGGCCTAGTACAGTGCCCTGCAAGAGACACTAAAAATTACTGTCGACAAGCCCAATGTATCACTCAGATGCTCCCTTACCAAACGCCAACTGCCCAGATAAAAGGAGACTTAGCTGAGAGCAGCCTCCTAGAAGGTACAGCCTTAAATTACAGATCATTTCTATAAGAATCATTACATTTCACTTACTAATCACCTTATCTATCCTTTCAGAAAAACAAGATTGAGCTTTCCTTTTCATGATTAGTAAGGTACGTGGAAAGTATGATCATTCTGAAATCTCTTTTTTTCAAATTAAACACATCCATGGGAATCACAGGGAAAGAAAAGGGAACACACTGTATTTAAGAAAAAGACATTAGTTACAAACCAATAATTCTCTAAAAATCAAGCAAAACAAAGTATGAAGGGAAAAAATCCTTTGTCAGAAACCATTTAAGGATAAGTAAGGTACATCATCACTATAAACTTTGAACAATTCTCTCCCAGAATTCATCACCAACAGAAAAGGTGAAGCTTCACAGAAAAAGATAAATCAGAAGGGCACCTTCTTCACGTAATGAAATTCAGGTTATATCTTTTCATAACCCATTAAGTTTATAATTGAAAAAGTACCAAGTTGTACAACTTTTTCAACACATCCAAAAACACACGTCAGGTCAGTAATTCACAGAAACCAGCAGAAACCAGGTAGTCACAACAGGTTTATCTCATCTCTGAAATATACTTATAACTATGTGTTTGGCTAATTTCATAGCTATCTGTTATTCTTATGGACCTTTCTCTTATAATATCCACTAAAACAGAGAAATTCAAATACTGACCTCTAATTCAACGTAATACAAACAACAAGTCTCCTGTCCAGAATTACATCAAACGGCCACAGTTCCTTTTTCAGTAATACCATGAGCAGGAGGCTGAAGCCCTCCACAGAGCATCTCTGTAAGTGGTCCTGCAGTGACTGTGCCACAGTGCACATACAGTTACCCCTAGACAATTACCTCCTAAAAGAAGAAAGATGATTCTCACTGTGTCTAAAGTGAAACCGAAGTTTTCTAAACTAAACAGGTGTAGCAGACGAGCTCAAAATAGGTCCATCTCCTCCCTTCTTGGTGCTTTAGCAACATTCAATTCTTTTTTTTTTTTAATTAATTGACTGATTGATTTTTGGCTGCGCTGGGTCTTCGTCGCTTGCTGCATGCGGGCTTTCCCTAGTTGCAGCGAGCGGGGGCTACTCTTTGTTGTGGTACGTGGGCTTCTCATTGCGGTGGCTTCTCTTGTTGCGGAGCACAGGCTCTAGGCAAGTGTGCTTCACTAGTTGTGGCATGTGGGCTTCAGTAGTTATGGCTCGCAGGCTCATAAGTTGTGGCACACGGGCTTAGTTTCTCCACAGCATGTGGGATCTTCCCAGACCAGGGCTCGAACCCGTGTCCCAATCCGCACTGGCAGGCCGATTCTTAACCACTGAGCCACCAGGGAAGCCCAACATTCAATTCTCTTAACACTTCCCCCAGAGGTTGGATTCTTTTTAGTGATGTCTTACACCTAGTATTTTCTCTCAGTTTTAAGAAGGTTTAAAGATGCTGTGAAGGGGCAGGGGAGGGGTACCTCAGAGAAGCAGGGGTCCATTTTTATATTGGGAGCTAAAAGTGAATCATTTCTAAGCAATGCGCTGAGGGGGCTGAGGCCCACCTTGATGACAACAGTATCAAAGGCGTAAATTTCCGAGGGTCATGAATCACTGCAGCGGGCTTTCCTGGTGGCGCAGTGGTTAAGAGTCCGCCTGCCGATGCGGGGGACACGGGTTCGTGCCCCAGTCCGGGAAAGTCCCACATGCCGCGGAGAGGCTAGGCCCGTGAGCCATGGCCGCTGGGCCTGCGCGTCCGGAGCCTGTGCTCCACAACGGGAGAGACCACAGCGGTGAGAGGCCCGCGTACCGCAAAAAAAAAAAAAAGAAAAAGAAAAAGAATCACTGCAGCAAGCACACCTGCAGCGTGTGGTACTCCGCAAGTGCTTTGCAACCTTAACATTTCCATCCTCTACGGTCCTTCAATAGCCTCAAAGGATGCCTTGGATATCAAAGCCAGCCCCACATCCGCAAGACTGGCAATCAGCGTTCTAGAAAACTGCAAGAAGGCAGGCAAGATCCAAGCAAAATGGACTTTGGGAATGCAAGGAATTTGACGCCACCTGTATTCTTCTCCAGGAGTGATAAAATATGACTCGTTCCCACGGAATTTGATTTGTAAGGGGAGAAATTACCCCAAATATCCAAACCAAATGAGAAAACCAATTATCTGAACACCTCATGGGAAAAGTAAGCACTTAACCAGCCAACTCTCTGCTGACTCAGGACCATTTTTTAAAAGGCGGGGGGGGGGGACCCCATACTAACTGTTGTTTTTTGTTTGTTTTTGTTTGGTTTTTTTTTTTTGCGATACGCAGGCCTCTCACTGTTGTGGCCTCTCCCGTTGCGGAGCACAGGCTCTGGACGCGCAGGCTCAGCAGCCATGGCTCATGGGCCCAGCCGCTCCGCAGCATGTGGGATCTTCCCGGACCGGGGTACAAACCCGTGTCCCCTGCATCGGCAAGCGGACTCTGAACCACTGCGCCACCAGGGAAGCCCTTAACTTTTAATTACAAATTAATCTTTGACTCCCAGAAAGTAAAAAAAAACTTCAAAGCTTCCTTCCTGAGCAGTTAGACTGGAATAACCTATTTAAACAGCTTCTTAAATCATTTCAGGGGCCACATGCTAACAATGCTCTCTCTAGATCTTAACATTAAAAGTTCACAGGCCTGTGACTGAGGTGGCAGGAAAAACTGCTACCTGCTCCTATCCCCTAAGTCAAACAACCTATTGATGTCATCCTCGTTACATTTTTCCACCAAAAAATATATTTACAGATCTCTGAGATTTTTAAATTGCTGCGTTTATTAAAAAAGAAGAAAAAGGCAATGCATTATCACTCTCATAAAATGTATTTTTGATGTCTCTTGTCATAAAATGAAAACAATTTTATTTTAGGACAAGACATCTAAGTTCTCTACTACAGCTGAACACTAACTGAGCACTTAGCAGTAACTGCATGAAAACATCTAAAACAAATACACCTGCATGTAGTGTTTGTGTAAGAAATACATCAAGAAAACAGTGGGTTTCTCTAGAAGTAACATTACAGAAGATAAATACTGCTAGATTAAGTAAGGGTTGTGAGCTGCAATAGCCTAGGCTCCTGAGAAAGAAAACGATAACTGAAGTACTTCAGATTTGTAGAGGTTTTTTTTAAATAAATTTATTCATTTCATTTATTTATTTTTGACTGCATTGAGCCTTCATTGCTGCGCACAGGTGTTCTCTAGTTGCGGAGAGTGGGGTCTACTCTTTGTTGCGGTGCGTGGGCTCTAGGCATGCGGCCTTCAGTAGTTGTGGCTCGCAGGCTCAGCAGTTGTGGCCCCTGGGCTCTAGAGCTCAGGCTCAGTAGTTGTTGCGCACCGGCTTAGTTGTTCCACAGCCTGTGGGATCTTCCGGGACCCGGGCTCGAACACGTGTCCCCTGCATTGGCAGGCAGATTCTTAACCACTGCGCCAACAGGGAAGCCCCCAGATTTGTAGAGTTTATTTTTTCAATTTACTTCCATATCAATTTTTTCATTTCAGTTGATGTACTACAGTCCCCATTCGACAGCTGAGGAAGTACGGCACTTCATCACCCTTCGAACGCACGGTACAGGTGGATTCAGAATCCAGGTCCTCTCACGCTAACTAATCAAGCTTATTTATAATGCTCATTGGTTGTCATGGTTCAGGACATTTTGGTGAAGCAAGAAAGAACATGAATTATACAGCACGTACAGTGTGTTTAAAAGACCCAATTATTCTCTCCTATCAAAGCAACACCACATATCAGCAAAACATTATTTCTAGGGTTATAAACAGTTTCCCCAAAGGTCACCCAGTTCTCATATCTCACCTTGACCCAAATGCACACAGCACACAAGAATTTTATTTGGGTATTTTTTTAGGACAGTGCTTCTAAGCCAAGAAACTGCCCTCAAGTATAAATGGAAACATACATAAATTAAGATAAATGCGATATTCAAGCCACTCAGTGTTCATATTAGTCTCACCCTAAGTAATCATGCCACTGACCCGAGTGTCAGTCAGCACCATCTTCAATCTCCCTATGAAGAGCTAAAGGAAAAGAAAATCTAATTAAAAGCCCAAGAAAAAAATCCACTTTAATCAAAACTACAAGCCAAAGGCCAAGGGACTTTATGGTAGGAAAAATCCTAAAACTTGAAAAAACTGTTAACAAGAAAAGAGATGTCAAGGGAGAAAAAGAGGAGACACTTTAATTTAAAGGATTAAAACCAAACCAGTCTAAAACAACTTTCCAAACAGAAGAAGCATAAAAATATGGAGAAATAATAGAAGATGAGGGGATTAAAGTGCAAAAGAATCACAATTTTAAGGACATTTTACTAAGAAGAATAGGAAACTAAATGTTTAAAGCATTACTTTATAAAACTCAAAGTAAAGAATAACTGAGTTCTATCAAAATCAACAGAAAATCACTATAAGACTCTGTCAACATCTTTCCCCAAGTGGAACAACCATACAGATGAGGGTCCCAGATATGACCAGTAATAAGAGCTACTATTCTGTAATAGTCCTTGGACAGGAGCTACCTGGGACTCTACTAGATGGGAGTCAATGCTAGAGGACAGAAAGATTTTGGTCAAAAAATCAGGCTGACAGTTGCCAGCACGCTTTTCTCCACAAGAAAATACCTGTGAAACATAACAGAAACACACACAAGCCAGATCACCATTGTTCTTAAAGTGAAGCCATGTAATCGTCTCATCACACACACACTCTTTAGTATATAATAAGAAACCTCTGAAATAAAAAATGACTATAGTAACTACAAAGGAGTTGACTCACCCACGTAAAAAAACTGACTTACTAATTTTAAACACTTACCATATTTTTTAAATCTTTTTACCTCAAAAGCTTTTACACTTCAGATTTCATATTTTTTTTTAATTTCAGAAAAAGTCGAAAAGTTTGTGTCACCTTTAGCAGTTGGAAATCAGTTTCAACTACAAGTTATTTAAAAGAAATCACTCCCCATCCAGTACCAAAGCACTGAGATTCCAAAGCAGTTGTCATGCATAATTCCATTTGGAACCCAGCTAGCCCAACTGTACTCTCAGGTAAGAGAGGCCTATACACTGGAAAAATAACAAGAAAAGTTGCATTTCCCATTTCCTGTTTTGGGCCTAATATGCCGATGAGCTTGGAAAGAAAGAGAGGACCTCAAGTTCAGCTTGATAGTTATTTACTACAAATAATAAAGCAATGGTTGGCACTCAATTTTTAAACAAATGAGTAAAACCCACAAAATGTATACTTTAAAAGGGTAAATTTTACAGTATGTGAATTATATCTCAGTAAAGTTATTTTTTAAATAAACAAATAAATGGTACTTGGAAAGAAGTGATCCATATAACATAAACCATCCAGCTCTACTACTGAGAGACAACAAAAATGTGTATTTTAAAATTCTGATATATAAAAAGATCATTAACTTCATTCATGGTCTAAGATGCAAATTAAAATAAAATATTGCACATTTTTCACCTATCAGATTACCAAAGATCGAGAACTTTCATAATGTCCAGGGCTGGTGATAAGATAAGGAAATCGAAGCCCTGAAACACTGTGTACACTGGCACAGCGTGGAGGGCAGTTTATTCACTGCTCTGAAAATTTAACATGCACACACCTATTGCTGCAGCAATTCCACTCCTAAAAATTTACCCTACAGATACATCTATGCAATTGTACAGGTACAAGGATTAAAAAAAAAAGCCAGACTCAATCTAAGTGTCCATCAACAGGAAATTAAAGTATGCATCCACACAATGCCCCACTATGCAGATTTTTTTTAAAAGAAAGACGAGGTATAATTACAATTGACTTGAAAAATGTGTAACTGGAGTATTAAGTAAAAAGCAAAATTCAAGATAGTATGTATAGCACATACATGTGCTTATATATGCATAGGAAATGTCTAGAAGAATATTGGGGGAGTGGGCACTACTCTTCTTGAACTGTATGAATCAATTATAATGAGTATACATTAATTTTATAATTACAACTTATATTTAATTACAATGCATCAGGCTCTCAAATAGTCTCACCCTGGTGTTAAGTCTCCCCATGCAATGACCCCTGTCTTTCCAGTGCTCTACTGTTCCAGCCGAACCAGTCTGTTCTTCCTTAGAGAAATCAGCCCAAAGGACTCCTCCTCCAAAATGCTCCTGCGATCTGGTTGGAACTGCTACCAGCAACAGCTTCAAACATAAATTACCTGAGTTGAAAGAACTACGTCTGCCTGCACCTGCTACAGAACATTTTTAAAGACTTTTTTTAAAAAAAGGAAACTGAAACACAATTTAATAATCCTCATCATAGAAGCAGCAAATGTACCATTTCCCATGTTTTCCAGACTTTGTGCCTTTGCTCCATGACATTTCCTGCCTGAAATCCTCTTAGCTACTTATCACATGTCCAAATCCTGCCAATCCTTCAAAACACAGGTTAAACACCTCCTCCTACACCACATCTTCCCTAAGGCCTCCAGCCAGAGCTTATTCTCTTTCTTAAACCACAGCACCAACACCTTGAGGTACTTTCCTCTACCTAGTACTCCACTGTGTACATGTCTTATTCTCACTGGTGAGAAAATTCTTCAAAGGCACACAACTGGTGTATACATCATTGTGTATACCCCAGTTCATACATAAATTAACCTGATGTGTTACTATAGCATCTAATAACAAAAGCATGGCAAGAATCTAAAAATAAAAAGCACAGCTTTTTCTTATGTATTTATGTAATATTTATACATGACAAACAGTAGAAGTATGAAAAGTAAGGCTCCCTCTCTCTCCATCCCCCTCCCCAGTGCCCTACCATGCCTCCTTAAAAGGCAATCACTATGATCAATTTCTTAACACAGGGTTTTAAGAAGTTCTTGGACACTATAACTTTATGACACATTCATAACTTTGGGTCTAAGTTGACAGAAGTAACTGGCGTGTCAATTATACAACTGCACACTGTGTACATGTATGCTGCGGCAAAGAAAATACGACAACTGACAGAAAGATAAACTGTGTCCTATGACTTACAAAATTAAATTTCTCCCGAGTTGTGAGAAGAAAAGTCATTGTTAATTAACAAGAAACTTATAGACTGTTTCAAGCATATCGATAAACCAAGTTATTAGAGTTTTTTCATAATGTAAAAACTGCTTAAGGATTCCATAAAGACTGTAAAATTCTCACTAAGGGCTTCCCTGGTGGCGCAGTGGTTGAGAGTCCGCCTGCCGATGCGGGGGACACGGGTTCGTGCCCCGGTCTGGGAAGATCCCACATGCCACGGAGCGGCTGGGCCCGTGAGCCATGGCCGCTGAGCCTGCGCGTCCAGAGCCTGTGCTCTGCAACGGGAGAGGCCACAACAGTGAGAGGCCCACGTACCACAAAAACAAAAAATAAAATAAATAAAATAAAATTCTCACTAAGCTATGAAAAAGGTGCTAAGCCATTACAGATAAAATACTAAAGAAAAATGCAGATGTTTTATAAAGCTAGATATCTTAAAGAATATTAATAAACTGTTTATAAAAGCATTTCTCAATATCATATTAATAGCTAAAAGATGTCTGCACAGTTTTCTAATTTATAAATGATAAGAATCAAATGTTTGGGCTTCCCTGGTGACGCAGTGGTTAAGAATCTGCCTGCCAATGCAGGGGATACAGGTTCGAGCCCTGGTCTGGGAAGATCCCACATGCCATGGAGCCACTAAGCCCGTGCACCACAACTACTGAGCCTGTGCTCTGGAGCCCGCGAGCCACAACTGCTGAGCCCCCGTGCCACAACTACCGAAGCCCGCACACCTAGAGCCCGTGCTCCGCAACAAGAGAAGCCACCGTGATGAGAAGCCTGTGCACCACAACAAAGAGTAGCGCCCCGCTCGCCACAACTAGAGAAAGCTTGCGCACAGCAACAAAGACCCAACACAGTCAAAAATAAATAAATTTATTTTTTAATGTCATTATCAAGAATTTGTCCAGAAATCAGCTTCCTGAATATGTCTTGGGGTTAAGAGATTAAGCCAAATCTCCTTTATCATCAACATCAATAATATTACACAATAAAATTATTCATTCAGTCATTCAACAAGTGAATGAAAACCTACGGCGTTCCTCACATACTAGATGCAAGGAACACTGAGCTCTGCCCTCCTGGAGTTTACCTGAACAATGTACCTGAGATTGCAAAATCTGAAGGCACACTCCAGGTGCCTCTTTTCTAACCTCCAAGTTAATCATCCCCCATCTGTCGTCATAGTCTTGTTTCAGACTGAGCATAATATGATTAGGCGTCAGTTCTGCTCTGTTAACATAATTATATATAATCATATTCCTCAAAGATTACACTCCCATTTCCAAAATTAAAATCAGCACATGACCGAAATGCCACAGTAGCTATCATTAATGGTGGGCCACTTTTCCAAATGGCAAATCTTATTTATCACATGACATTTCTCATTAATTTCATCTCAGAGAGTAACCTTATCCTTAAATTTGAAAAATACTTTGCACCTCCCCCCAGGTCCCAGGGGCTGATCTAAAAAAAAGTCAGAATGTAGGGCTGCTAGACCTATAGCCAACTGTTTTTGGTTATTTCTCACAGGCCGTTAAACCAAGCTCACTAGAGAGCTGAAGGTGGACCAACAAGACGCGCCTCTCTCTCTCCATATCCTACCTTCCTGAACCTCTCTAAGAGGAGGGAGTATTAATCTGATGGGGTCACAGTCCACAACACTGACTGGACTTGTTTATAAATTCGAATATTAATTGGAGATTGAAAGTTACACACATATATGCTCAGGGATGGCCGTCATGCTCCTGCTCGTTTCTCTCACACACGCTCTAGAAGACTAACGTTTGGGTCTTTGGTACAGTGGCCAGCCAGAGGAGTGAGTCGGCGAGATTTAGGACGAAGGGAGGTGCCTAGGCTTTAAGTTTAAGCAATACACACCCCAACCCAGTTTATTAGACAGCTCTGTGTTGGTATTTTGGCCAAAAGCCCAATTAATAATCAAATAATACTTTGAATTTCCCACTTGCCATTATTCTACTTACATAAATCTCCTTTAGGAACATCACAAGGAAGAGGTACAGCTAAGTTATGACGTCTGATTATTCATTAACACCCCCAAACCTCACCAATACTTTCTGGTCTATGTCATTCACTTTACATTTAATCATGTACTGTTCTGTAGCATTTCCTATATTCAAGGAATAGTAAAAACTTTATGTTGCTGACTTAGAATTTATTTGAACCCTCTAGAGTTAACCCATTGCTCCTACATATCTCGTAGTTGTTGAGTGTTGCAGATAAAGAAACAGGACATAGTGGAAAGCTAGATCTATGGATGACAATGATACAGGAATAATTTTAAAAATTAGGCTAACATTGAGCACTTATTATTTACCAGAGACATTTTAAGCACTTTATATGTATTAATTACACTGGTCCTCACAACAAATTTATGAGTACTATTATTACCCCTACATTGCAGATGAGGAAACTGAGCCACAGAAAGTAAGTAACTTGCCTAAAGTCAGAGTTAATAAGCAGAAAGCTGGAAACTGAGTCTAGAGCTCTTAACTACTTTGCTACAATAGTATAATAGTTATGGGTGGACAAATACAGATTGGTAAATTTTGAGGCTCGGTGCCCAGAAGACATCCGAGGAGACAGAGGGCAACATGGGTCCAGATCTCAGAAGAGAGATCAGGGCTGTATTTATAAACTTGCAGGTTGGAAGCACTAGGTGGAATGAGGTCACTCTGGAAGACAGCACTGAGGGAGGAGTTAATGGACAGAACCATGCGGAACACCAATATTTAAAATAAAGTTGACATTTTAAGTCAAACTGATGATGCAGTAAGCCGGTATTTTTGTATTACATACATATAAAACACACAGTAAATTATAAATCAAAATATGTAATAGGTATACCTACTCTGGGAACTAGAACTACAACGACTATGGGTTATGGAAGCACCTGCTTTCAATACACTGTTGGGCGCAGCACGTTAGACGGGACACCACCCACAACACTGTTTCAACGGGAGGGAATAATCTGCTCTAAAATCTACCTTCAGAAATGACCTCCAAGGAATACAGAGTTGTGAAAAGAAAGACAGCCTAAATAGATGGCCAAATTTCAATGATTCTAAGGCACACGATGTTTCACATTTCTAAGTCAGGAGAACTGGGACAGGTCTCACATAGTTTAATTGGCAGCATTTTATTTCTTAGTGGTACATAAAATATGGTGCATCTTACTACTGATGGCATCTTAAGACACCATGAAATGTGTCTTTTAGAATACATCCCATTCTACATGTGAGCATACATACTGGTATAGTTACAGGAAAGCTTTCTGCTTACAAGGGGTTTACAATCTAATGGAAAGAACATGATTAACAATAAGATACAAATGCAAAGAATAAACATTGATACAAGATATGAAGTGATAAAATGAGTGAAAAGGTTAAAGAACTGAAGGTACTTAATTGCTAGGAAATATGAGTAGCCAAACCAAAACAACTTAAGGCAGTGTGTCCTAAGCACAGTTTTAACTGAAATAGATGAAATCTGATGGAACAACAACAGAAAGAAGGTAGGAAATAAATGATATCTCAACAAAGGCAGAGAGAGAAGATGAATAATGTGAGGTTATGGTCACATCTCTCTCCTCTTAGAACCAGCAACTACCTGCTAGTTAAAGTAAAGCACTGCTTGAAAATAACTAATCAAAGGGGAAGGCTTTTTTTAATCTTCTGTATCTCTCTCCTTTGAATCCCTGTGATAGCTTTTCTTCTTAATCTATTTATTTATTTATTTTTGGCTGCATTGTGTCTTCGTTGCTGCACGTGGGCTTTCTCTAGTTGCAGTGAGCGGGGGCTACTCTTCGGTGCAGTGCATGGGCTTCTCATTGCGGTGGCTTCTCTTGTTGTGGAACACGGGCTATAGGCACAAGGGCTTCAGTAGTTGTGGCGTGCGGGCTTCAGTAGTTGTGGCACGCAGGCTTAGCTGCTCCGTGGCATGTGGGATCTTCCCAGACCAGGGCTCAAACCCGTGTCCCCTGCATTGGCAGGTGTATTCTTAACCACTGAGGCACCAGGGAAACCCCCCCTGTAGTAGTTTTAAAATCTACAAATTCTTTGATACTCCTCCCTTCAAGAGCTGCATCTTAACTCCCTTCTCTTTGCCTGTGGGCTGGACTTAGTGACCTGATTCTAACTAATGGAAGTGATGGAAGTGACAGTGTGTGACTTCTGAGACGAAGCCATAAAAAACTTCCTCCTCGCTTTCTCTCTTTCCCCTCCCTCCTCTCATTCTGGGGGAAGCCAAATGCCATGTAATGAGGTCATACAGGTAACCATATGGAAAGGTCTATGTGGCAAGCAACCAAGGCTTCTTGCAGAGGCCTTTCTTCCCACAGCCCAGTGAGTGAGTCACCTGGAAGCGGAGCCTCCAGCCCCGATCAAGCCTTCAAATGATGGCAGCTCCAGCTGCATCCTAACTGCAACCTCAGGAGAGACCTCTGAGCCAGAACCACTCAACTAGGCCACTCCCAGACTACTGACCACAGAAACTGTGAGATAATGAATTTTACTGTGCTGTCACCAAGTTTTGAGGTAATTTGTTATGCTGCAATACATAACTAATACAACCCCAGAATATTTTGTGTCTCTAAAATACCTTTTTTTAAATTTTATTGAAGTATGGTTGACTTACAATGTTGTGTTAATTTCTGTTGTACAGCAAAGTGATTCCATTATACATTTATATATATTCTTTTTCACATTCTTTTCGATTATGGCTTATCACAGGATACTGAATATAGTTCCCTGTGCTATACAGTAGAACCTTGTTGTTTATCCCCTAAAACACTTACCTTTATCTTCTAACAGTTAAATGTACACCGATGGCCAGTATAGAGAAAATTTCTAGAAGGCTGCTCTCTTCATCTTTACATGCCTATAAGGCTTACTTCAGTGAACTGCATAGTTAAGTACCTGTTTTTGTTTATTATTTGTAAAAAGACTAGTGCTTATACAATTGACTGCAGTTATCCAAAAATGAAGTGATTATATCTTGAATAAGAGTATAGCTACTGGAGCAGGGTAAAAAAGAAAAATATTGATTTGACCTGATTACAAGATGGAATGAGGGATAACAGATGCAACAATCAAAAGTAACTCCAGAATGACAAATGTATAAGGTGCAAATAGTAGTTATGTTGTACCCTTGGAAAGACTAAAGTGGAAAACTTGCTTGAAGAAAAACAGTAGAGACTGGCAAAGCACTATAACAGTAACACCCAGAACTGACTTCTTCATTATTAAGGAAAAAAGGACAAGCCACTTGATTAAGAAAGGATTAGCTTCACATGTGTTTCTCAAACTGTTCTACAGAATAGTGGTTCTCATTAAAACATCACAGGTATTCTTTGGGGAAGGGAAAAACAAACAAACAAAAACCCTCTACATACCACAGTCCTAAGTTTTTAAGGCTTTAGGGTGCTAATATGCATTATAAATTTATTTGACCTTAGAACAGTTAAAATACTTGCAGCATTTTAGTATGCCATGAATATAGTTTGGGAAACACCAAATTGGGTAAGCAGGTAGGTAGACAAGTAGATGAGGAAATTCATAGGAAATAAAACAAGACAAATGCAAAAAAATGATCTCACCTAAAAAAGAGAACATAACTGACTACCACTGATGATTATGTACAGTTTCTTAAAGGAAAATAAACTTAGATAAGCTATCAAAAGCAACAACAGCTGCACCAGATGTCAGGGAAAATGAAGATGGAAAAAACGTGATAGGATAGAAAAGAAGAAAATTAATTTCCTTTCCATAGGCCATGGCTCAGAATGCCTTCCATCCCCTCAGCTCCTACTGTGCATCTCATGAGAGCTGGTGTGAGCACCCCGCCATCTAGAAGGTAGGCAGGTAGCTTAAGAGGCGGTCTGATCCCAAACCCTTTACCAACAGTGATGATAACTAACAACCTATCAGATCTTCTTTCTTGGGAAATGTTAAATATATTAAGAGTCCTGGGCTTCCCTTGAGGCGCAGTGGTTGAGAGTCCGCCTGCCGATGCAGGGGACGTGGGTTCGTGCCCCGGTCCGGGAAGATCCCACATGCTGCGGAGCGGCTGGGCCCGTGAGCCATGGCCGCTGAGCCTGCGCGTCCAGAGCCTGTGCTCCGCAACAGGAGAGGCCACAACAGTGAGAGGCCCGTGTACCAAAAAAAAAAAAGTGTCCTTAGTGGAAGTGGAAGCAGAAGGACAAAGACACGAAGAAACCAGACATAAAGCAGTTGAGTGAAGAGTAGAAGATTAGGTGGGCAAGCTCTGGCTGTTTAGTGCCTTGTGCAGGAAAAGAACACCTTTCTTCAATAAGAAATTTAAGTTATTATTGTTCAACCTGAACAACCTTATGTGATGGCCCTGCCAGAGACAGCAGGATCTCAGCCAGGTGATGCCCCTTCAGTCACATTCAATGACCCACCCAGAAAGGGAGAGGGAAGGGAAAGAGGAGTGAATGGGCAGGAGGAACACAGGCTCTGCCTTTAATAAGGAGCATCTAGTTTATTTCTTTTTTAATTTTTTCTCTTTTTTTAAATGTATTTATTTTTATTTATTTATTGTTTTTGGCTGCATTGGGTTTCGTTGCTGCGCACGGGCTTTCTCCAGTTGCAGCAAGCGGGGGCCACTTCTTCCCTGCGGTGCACAGGTTTCTCATTGCGGTGGCCTCTCCTGCTGCAGAGCGTGGGCTCTAGGCATGCAGGCTTCAGCAGTTGCAGCACGAGGGCTCAGCAGTTGTGGCTCGCAGGCTTAGTTGCTCTGTGGCATGCGGGATCTTCCTGGACCAGAGATCGAACCAGTGTCCCCTGCATTGGCAGGTGGACTCCAAACCACTGTGCCACTAGGGAAGTCCCAGAAGCATCTAGTTTAAATCCACCTGAGTGATGTTTTCATACACCAAATATGTTTTCAAATCAGTGGCCAGAGTCTACCCACCCCATGAGGAATCAAGCCAAGCTGTTCTAGCGTCGATACACTTCCCCAGAGTAGCCAGGTTCTGCCCAGGAAGGGAGAGGTTTCCAGAGCCTCCCAGGCAGCTTCTCTGAATTCATACATGCAGACACATGCCCACACTCCAGCTGGCTCACCCTCCTCAGTTGTGTTCACGCCACACACTAAGTGCCACGGCAACTCCACCCGCCTCCTGCTCCCCACCCCCCAAAGAAGTCAGGGCATCAGGAATCAGACCTCTGGGAGCCAGTGGACACCTGTAGGTGTCTCTGCTGAGCGTGGCCGTGGTCATGGCCATGGGTGCTGGAATGGGTCTCTGCAGGAGGGGCTCTCCCGTGCTGCTCCAACACTCTGCCTAGAGATGTTGCACGGCCATGCTTGCTCACGAGTTCTCCTTAAGGTTAGTCCAGGCCCACAGCGCAAACACTGTGCCCTTATGAATGGTGTCCTTATGCTACACACAGTCTGGACATCCATACACTGCCCTGGCGCTAGGGTATACGGTAACAAACGCTTCCCACTGAGGCGGCAACGCGGTAATCGGGTCACTAAAGCTGGGCAGCGTCCATACCCCTAACAGCATTCTGGCATCCACAAGACCCGTCTGAACCTGTGGTGCTTCCGTGAGGCCTCTCGAAGTTTAAATTTCTGTTCCACTTTTTCCCAATATGTGAGAATGACTTGGAAGACTCTCTGCTCCTCGTACAAAACCCTCACAAATCACATGTATATAACTAGTTTAAAATCAGGATATAACCCGTAGTCTCAACTTCTGTTGCAAAAGCCCAAGACAAATAGGCTGTAAGAATTCCTCAAATACCAAGTGATCTATGAATTAGAAGTCTTATCATTTTGTAACGTAACCACATAAAGAAATAGTCCACAGTTAAGTATGTTGCTGACATACTGGCAAATTTTACCAAATAAAAACAACAATTTTACACTAGCACAAACAGGTCACCTTACCAAAAAACCTCATACAGTATTAGCAGTCCTACTGACCTTGTTACCTAACGTACAGACACATATTACATCTTGCATTGCTTGCCAACCCAACAAGTTATACAAATCACAATTCCAAACAAAATCCAATCCAGAAAATAGATTTCGTATTTCAGCATATTTGAGTTATTTGTGGTCAAATGTTCACTAAAATGTCTTAAGCAATCCTAACCATTTTCTCCTCATTATTTAAAAAACACTAGCACTCTCTTAGACAAGAAACTAAGCACAAGCCAACAGGCTCACCAAAATCACACTTAGGACAAGTAGAGCTACAAATCTGGAATAATTACCAAGATATTAATTATTAACAATTACTTAACTATGATTTAAGAGAAATTCTTGGTTGTTGAAAAACCCTACAACGAACTAGAGCACATTATCAGAAACTGATTATCTCAGACAATAGTGTATTGTTTCAGGGTGTGTGTGTGTGTGTGTGTGTGTGTGTGTGTGTGTGTGTGTGTGTGTGTGTGTGTGTGTGTGTGTGTGTGTGTGTGTGTGTGTGTGTGTGTGTGTAATGAAGTTCACAGCTGTGCTACACTAATGACTCAAACACCTGAATTCTCTGCTATCTTAACCTTTAAATCAACTACAAAAGAAGCTGCCAAAAGCAGTTAGGAGAAAACCACAAAATTCCCCAAAGAACTTGATATATACGACTGATTTTACTACGTAAATTTTCATTACTGAGATTTGAACAAGATGTTAGAGAGTCAAAACTAATTTTAAAAGCAAGGGGTGCTTACTAAATCCATAATAATATTCAACATACTCCGGTTTTTAGAAGGGCACAAGCCATATTCGTGTGTGTGTGTTTACAGCACCTGGCATATTTCTGTTCAATATTACATATAATTGTTGCAGGACCTGACAATGATTACTGTCTCACTTTTTAAAAACTTTATGACTAACCATTAAGTCAAAGTTGAAAAAGTAACTGGTGCATTTATTTCTTGATTTAGGTTACCTTCTTGTTGTGAATTGGTTCTCAGTTATTCTAGTTACCTTGTAACAAAACATTGGCAGAGACTATAGGGGACTGAAATTACCTGACTCTACTCTTGCTGAATAAATAATACATTTGACCTGTTCACATTTCATTGTAAAAGATCCACAGCTTTAGAGATTACACTCTAAGCTTTGAAAGCAAAGTGAATCAGAAATCACATTCCTAAGAGCAGCCAGTCTGGAACAGAAGATGTTTATTCTACACTGAATCCCCCTTGCCACTGCAAACCTCTCTAACAGTTCATTACGCTTAAAACAGTTGAGATGGGTAGGACGTATTATAATAAGAATTCTTCAAGGTATTTATCAAGCAGATTACCTCTGAAACTACAGCTTGGTTTAGAAGCCTTTGAGCAGAAATTTGGCCTTCTGTGTTAATCTGTACATACTCATTTCGCATCTTCTCTTGACTCTTATTTTTTTTTACTCTAGTCCATAGAACAATTTATCCTATCAGACTTAATTTTGTTTATATGACTCTTGGAAACACTACTGCAGTGCAGCACTATTACATATGCAAAACTGCTGATTTCAGTGAGCTCCTCTCCTACCCCTCCATCCCCCACCCCCATTAAATCTTGGGGGAAAAGTGCTGGGTCCAGTGCTGGGATTTTTCTTTTCTATAGGGTAGGTCTACTTGACTTTTTACTAATGATACCGAAAACTTTTTAAAGACTGCTAGTGTGGGGCTTCCCTGGTGGTCCACTGGCTAATACTCCCGAGTTCCCAGTGCTGTGGGCCTGGGTTCAATCCCTGGTCAGGGAACTAGATCCCACATGCTACAACTAAAGATCCTGCATGCTGCAACTAAGATCCGGCGCAGCCAAATAAATAAATAAAAAGACTGCTAGAATGCAGACTTTCAGACACCAAGAACACAAATAAGCCCCCTTACCTTTTTTAATATTTCAAGGCAAACTGTATTTCTCATAAAAGAGAGTCCTTGGAAGTCACAATGTGTAAATACTTCTAATAACAGAACAAATTAATGTCAAGACAGCCAGTAATGTAAAAAGCCTCAGTGCAGCCGTGCCTGTCAAAGAGCATCTGTGTTAGTAGCTCAGGGAAGTGGCATATGCAGGAAAGCACTACAACGGTGTTCAAAAGAAAATCATTAGGCCTCAGAGGTTAATCCCCTCCCCCATCCTCTTCATCCGGATCCTTCAAGGCAATTAACCAGTAGAAGGCGCTACTCTGCAACCCACAATATTCACACCAACCTGCATCCTTGGCCCAGAGCTGGGTCTAACCCAGGTGTACTCTTCTCAGCCTATTCCCTGTCCAGCGTTCCAGGAAGCCTCTACATTAGCCCCAAAAGCAGAAAACCAGATCTTTTCTTATAACCCCGATTTTTAAAACAATACAAAACAAAACACAGAGAGCTCAACAGCCAGTATACCTGTCTTATCAAACCTACAGACCACCACCAATATGTCAAAACATAAACACACACACTTTGCTAACTATTAATCTCAAATACAATCTTTATAATCTTAACTGAGACAATCTACTTTTACCTAGAAAAGACGACCCTGGTCACATTCACTACAGTTACAGTCAACTAAACAAATCACTGTCTCCAACAAAGTCAGGGGCAATGAGGAATACGAAAGCTGACTATAAGGCCACGACATATAACGAGGGATTTTATCTTCACATGCACAAAAAAGAAAGAACAGTAGAAACCAGGGCTGCAAAGGCAAGAAGGGGTGATGGAAAAGAGCAGTCTCTGAACATGTTTTTGAGTGTCCTTTAGTTTCTGACGTACTCTTCTGCCTCTCAACAAGGTTGCAAAAAAAGGCCAGACAGAAGATGGTGAAGAAAATTGAAGAAGAAAAGCACCCACCCTTCCTCCATCTCCTCTCCCCTCTCCCAAAAAGAGCTGTGTTTGTGCAAACCTAGTCCCAAATATGGGAGAGAGAGAATGAATGTGTGTATGGAAGAACAATGAGCCCTCTGCCTGGGGGAGGGGGGGTGGAGAGAGAGAGAGAGAGAGAGAGAGTGTGAGTGTGAGTGTGAGTGTGTGTGTGTGTGTGTGTGTGTGTGTGTGTGTGTGTGTGTGTGTGTGTGTGTGTGTGTCTGCCTCTGCCTTTTTTCCCTTCGACCTCAACAAGGAGAGCTGGAGGCCAGCTTCCCATCCAGCCTAGGCCATCGAAATCCAAACTGGTTCATAATTTACGGTGGAATTAACTCAGCAAGCAAATAGAGGAAAGGAAATAGCTACCCAAAGATGATTTTACTATTGTATAAATCCATCCTCTCTCCCCTCCCCCAACAGACTGAGACTACAGAAACCAGTGTACACCAGACAAAAAGGTCTCTCTTTAAATGGAAAGCAATTATGGAAACTGCTTCAAATCTAAACATAGGACGTGTTAATTTGTGTTACATTAAAATGTTTGTTGTGCAATTCACCGAGTTACCCTTTTACTAGTTATCTTTTTTGTGTTTAAAAAATTGCTTTGGAGAAAACTATTTCAGGATTCATACAAAACTACTTTCTAAATGTACCTTAAAATAGCAACATACTGAAACATTTAAAGCACCCATTTTCTCAAGGACACATTTTGCTTAAATCAATGTTTGAAGTCTGTAATCCAGAAAAAACTGTAAGCAAACCTTGGAAAAGAGGCAGAGGAAAATGACAATTCAACAATGAATCATTTTGTTTTCCTTTCAACAACTTCTCAAGCAACCAGTTTCAAAGGAAACCTGCAATACTTTCTCCCTCCCAACACATGATCTATGTAAAACTACTTTTTCTTCTTTCCAAAACCCTAAAAAATATACTACTAATAATAAAAATAAAAGCCACTCTCCTTCAGAGAGCTGAACTAAAACATGATAGTAAGAATCCTCTGCTGCCGCAAGTGATTTTTGGTTTTAAAATTCAAGAACCACACAGAGCAAAGAACTAGACATTTCGAACACAAAGAGAGTATCTTCCCCTAACGTGAAAATGAGACTTTAAGAAAAGTCCAACCCCCAAGACCCCCAAATCCACAAACATTCAAGAAATTCAGTTTCTGTCCGGGACTTCTCCCTCCGCGCCTCCCCGCCCCCCGCCCCCCAGTTCAGCCCATGATTTAGTCACATGAAACAGTTTAACCTCAGACAAGTCAAACCAGAGCAGGACTAAGCAGCAATGAAAGAGCAGGGGTCAGCGGGCGAGAGGGACAGCTACCTGGCCCGCACAGGGCCAAGCGGCCCCCGGCCCTTTATTCCCGCCCGCCCCGGCCGTGCGCGGCCCCCACCCGGGACCAGGGCTTCCATGCCGAGCCCTCGGCCCGCCCCACGCCCGCGCCCAAGACGAGGGGCCACAACAGCGGGCAGACGCCGCGTGCGGGCAACTTGGAGACTTACCTCCCCCGGACGCGCTACACCATCAACGGAGGTGTGTTCGAACGGCTCCTGGGAAAGTGGGGGGACGGGGCGGGAGGCCCGCGGGGCTGGGGCCGCCGGGCTCGGGCCGAGGGCTGGCCGGCCGCGGGGACAGAGCCGGGGGCTGCGTGGGCTTCTCTCCCGTGACCTTTCGTGCGGGCTCCACCAGGCTCCGCGCTCGGCCAGTCCTTCAGGAACGGGAGCCAAGGCTCATGTCTGGTTTTGTTTTTCTGAGGGCGAGGGGGCTCCCGGAGGATGATGGTGTATTTTTTTTTTCCCCTCAAGTAGGAGAGAAAACGAGGCAGAGACAATGTGGGAGACGAGCGAGGGGAGAGAAGCGCGGAGGCGGGGGCGAGACCCGAGCCGGGCGAGCGTTTCGGGCGTGCGGGAAGAAGAGGAGGCTACGAGCGCGGGGAACGGCTCGCGAGCGTCTGTAGGAGCGGCGGCGCCTCGGCTATGGTGGCCGAGCCGCGGCGGGGCTGCTGTACCGACCCACCGCCCACTCCGCGCTCGGGCCCGGCCCACCTCGCAGTATCGCGCCTCACCATTGGCGAGGCCCGGCGTGACGCATGAGGAGGCCGGGCCAATGGGAGGCGGAGGGCGGGCGAAGGGGCAGGACTTCTTTGAGACTGAGCTCGCTCGCTCTCCCTCTTTCTCTCTCTCTTTTTTTTTTTTTTTTTTTTTTTTTTCCCCTCTTTCTAATAAAATGAGCAGAAAAGAAGGAGGGGAGCGGCAGAGCTCTGGCTCCGCGGCGGCCCGGCTTGAGCGCGCGCTCCAGGAGGTGCCCTGGCGGTGGGCTGGGTTCCCCGCCGGCCGTGTCTTTGTGCGGGTCCCGGGCCGCGGCGCGCAGCGGGCAGGTCCCAGGGGCGGGATTGGCTGGAGCCCAGTGCTCCTGTTATTACCAGGGTCACGGTTTGCCTTTTCAGCCACTTAAGATGCGGATTCATATCCCTGGGGGGACCTGGAGTGGGTTCGAACGATTCGCTCAAAGACTCGAAATTCTGATGCATATTAACGTCTTCAAAATAAGTCTATGGTAAAGATTAAATAGAAAAAGAAAATAGAAATTGGTAGGGGCTTCCCTGGTGGCGCGGTGGTTAAGAATCCGCCTACCAATGCAAGGGGACGTGGGTTTTAGCCCTGGTCTAGGAAGATCCCGCATGCCGGGGAACAGCTAATCCTGTGTGCCACAACTACTGAGCCTGCGCTCCAAAGCCCGCAGGCCACAGCTACTGAGACCACGTGCCACAACTACTGAAGCCCAAGTGTCTAGAGCCCATACTCCTCAACAAGAGAAGCCACGGCAATGAGAAACCCTCACACCGCAATGAAGAGTACCCCGCTCACCACAACTAGAGAAAGCCTGCGGGCAGCAATGAAAACCTAAGCCAAAAATAAATAAATTTATTTAAAGAAAAAAAGAAATTGGTAGATTGCACTGCTTATTTGAAAAAAAGTATAAAGATGAAAAGCCTGAAAATTCTCATCAAGGAATAAAGAAGGAACACAGACACACAGAGGATTTCGGAAAGAGCGGCGTGTATAAAACTCTATGCCGTAAGTTTGAAAAAAAAAAATCCAAGTATCACCTTTTCTGTGAAAAACATTGTATTGTGTCCCACTTTCCCAAAAACTGATAATCACAGGGTCTACAATGCTATAAGGGGAGTGAGGGGCAGGACAAATGCTCATATTCTATTTAACATAATTTATAGGATTGAAGGGTTTGGAATTTTTAATTATGATTAGCAGTTTTTGAAATGCATATCATGCTTATTGAGTTCTTTCACAGACCCTGGCATGAATCCAGGGTGAATCATCAACCTATTGTTAGTTTGTTAATACACTATAAATGCTTATTGGAGTCCTTGTATCATACACTCTTCCTGAAGGAGTTCAGATCTGTATATAATAGAATAATTAAGGGATAGAACATAGTGCAAAATAATTCACTCATCTATTTCAAATGAAGTGATAATTTTCTCTTTGCAATATCTATTCAGATTGCAGTTTCCCACATCCAACAGTTTAAAAAATGATAGGGGGCTTCCCTGGTGGCACAGTGGTTGAGAATCCACCTGCCAATGCACGGAACATGGGTTCGAGCCCTGGCGCGGGAAGATCCCACATGCCACGGAGCAACTAAGCCCGTGCACCACAACTACTGAGCCTGTGCTCTAGAGCCCATGAGCCACAACTACTGAGCCTGCATGTCACAACTACTGAAGCCCACACGCCTAGAGCCCATGCTCGGCAACAAGAGAAGCCACCGCAATGAGAAACCCGCGCACCGCATTGAAAAGTAGCCCCCGCCCGCCGCAACTAGAGAAAGCCTGAGCGCAGCAACTAAGACCCAAGGCAGCCAAAAATTTTTTTAAATTAATAAAAATTAATTACTTTTTATTAATTATTTTTTTTTAATTTTTGGCTGTGTTGGGTCTTCGTTTCTGTGCGAGGGTTTTCTCTAGTTGCGGCAAGCGGGGGCCACTCTTCATCGCGGTGCGCGGGCCTCTCACTGTTGTGGTCTCTCCCGTTGCGGAGCACAGGCTGCAGACGCCCAGGCTCAGTAGTTGTGGCTCACGGGCCTAGTTGCTCCACGGCATGTGGGATCTTCCCAGACCAGGGTTCGAACCCGTGTCCCCTGCATTGGCAGGCAGACTCTCAACCATTGCGCCACCAGGGAAGCCCTAATTAATTGATTTTTTTAAATGATAGGACTAGTAGATATTATTGGACTGTGACCCAAGGGATCTAAAATCAAATGGGTCTTTGCCATTACCTTTCTGAGTAACTTTCAGCAGGAAAAATCCTGTCTGCTGCAATTCCTTCAGCTATGAAATGGGAAAACTAGTTAGTACCGCCTTATCTATCTAATATGTGAGAACTGAATTTTACAGCATAATAAATTCAGTAAACGGGTCTCAGATGGAACTATTCCACATCAGTTTGGAAATAATGAAGGGTAAAGTGCATTAGTTAGATGGCTTCAGTTTCCATCAAAATCTGCATTTCCAGGAGTACTATTTCTAAGAAAGGTTCAGCTCCATGGTGGAGGAATGAACGACGGTTCCAAGGTGATGCCCGTGGATCCTGCAGTGCCATTCAGCAGGGAAGAGAAAGGTTCTCAAGATCAGGAAACTATATTTACCTAGTATTAGGGACTGACATCCTTTTCATTTAGTTTTTTTTTTAATGTAGATTTAGAAGTCTCCAAATTCCACATCGTTATAAAGCATAATATTATGGTATTGGGCCAAAAATTAGCAAACTAGACCTTTTTAACTATAACAATCACATGCAAGAATTGTAGTCCAACTAGAAAGCCAGAGAATACAGGCTTTCTTCCAAGGAACTAAGAGACTGATAAGGTAATAACAATACACTGTAACAAGAACAACGATTAAACCATTGATTGAAAGGTTATTATGTTCCAAGTGCCAGGCAAAGCATGTTGCTTTCTCAGCCCACTTAGTCCTGACAGCAGCCCATGATGTGTATTATTATTATCTCCATTTTAAAGGTCAAGAAACTGGGGCTTAGAGAAGTTAAACAACTTGCTCAAGGTGAAAGAGTTCAAATATCCAGTGGGATTTTTTCCCATTATGAAATTAGAGAAAGTTTCATTATTTTCTTTTTAGCAAGCTTTAGAATATGGAGAACACTTATCTGAATCTGAAAACGTCAAGAAGGACTTTCGTTAGTTTTATATATCTTAATACAGGTAGAAGCAATTTAATTTGTATATAGAAGTCACATCAGAGATGTAATACCATTATTTAAAAGAAGCCAGGAGATGGGCTTCCCTGGTGGCGCAGAGGTTGAGAGTTCGCCTGCCGATGCAGGGGACACGGGTTCGTGCCCCGGTCCCAGAAGATCCCACATGTTGCGGAGCGGCTGGGCCCGTGAGCCATGGCCACTGGGTCTGCGCGTCCGGAGCCTGTGCTCCGCAATGGGAGAGGCCACAACAGTGAGAGGCCCGTGTACCGCAAAAAAAAAAAAAAAAAAAAAAGAAGCCAGGAGAAAAAAAGAAAGGATTATTTAATAAATGATGTTGGGTAATCAGATAGCTATATGGGAAAACAAAAGCAACACAGAAAAACAAAACATTTTTAACTAGATTCCTATTATTCCTAAACCCCTTCTCCCAAATTATAAATGGATTTTTTTAATGTAAAAATTGAAGCCACTAAACCATTATTTCTTAGGTTGAGTTTAGTGGTTATTTTATTATTGTCCTCTATAACCCACATATAGGTTATGTTTATTCTTTTGTATATGTCGGCTATTTTATTATTTTTAAAAAATGAAACAATAAAAGTATTAGAGGAATACTAAAACTTTTTCAAATCATGGATTGAGGAAGTTTTTTCTAAGCATGACAGGAAGCCCAGAGGTCATAAAGGAAGAATAAATTTTGCTGCATGAATATTTTATATCACTATAAAGCATAAAAAACACCATAGCAGCGCAAGAAACAAGCAAACGGAGGGAAAATATTTTCAACACCTATAATAAAGGGCTGACTTCCTTAATACAAAGGCTCCCACAAATCTGTCGTCGGAAAAAAAAATCAATGGAAAAACAGACAAATATATGAACAAAAAAGTCTCAGAAAAAAATGTGTTCAATAAACATATACTCATAATGAAATAAATGCAAATTCAAATCACCTCAGGAATTTTTTTTTCAAAAGTATTGATGAGAATATGGGAAAACAGGCACTCTGCTGCGCTGTTGGTAAAAATGTAATCGTTCCATTTTTTAGAACACAGTTTGGCACGATCTGTGAAAATGTTAAATACCCATACCCTCTGACCCAGCGACTCTGCCTCTAGAAAGCCATTCTACAAATAATCTTGCACAAGTGTACAAAAATATATACAAAAAGGCTTGCAAGAAAAAAAAAGGCTTCTAACATGATTTATTATAGTGAAAACCTGGGAAAAGCCAAACATCCATCAACAAAAAATGTTTAAATAAACTATGGTACAAACATACAACGGAATACCTTACAAGTTTCAAGAAGAATGCGGTAAATCTGAATTGATAATGAATGGTAGCTGGGATTCAGAGTTAAATGAAAAAAGCCAGTCACAGAACAATTATGTAAAGTATAATTCCATTTGTATTTTTAAAAAGGACAAATTTGTATCTGCTTCAAAACGTCTAGTAACTTATCCACCAGGCGTGGAACAGAAAACAAGGAGGGAACAGGAGACTGACTTTTGACTTCATTCAACTCTGTTCTTTTAAATTTTTTTTCTGTTCGTATCAAGCATGTATAATTTTTATCATTAAAAAAAAATTCAAATTCTTTGAACGTATGGCCAGTAACTGGCCTTCATAATTCATCAGAAGTACTCAAGCCTTAGAACAAGTAAATTATTTTCCCCTGAAATGCCTTAAGCGAAACTATGGTACTTTATCAAGCTTGGTAACAGACGGAAGCTTGTTTCTAGGCATTTTCTTTGAATTTGCCTTCCAAGTTTATGTAGTGCAAATACCAGCCAATAATGAGCTTCACCCCACCCACCACTGCACCTTTCGATCTAGCCACCAGCAGTGCTGGCTACTTACTCCCCACAGCAGCCCCTCTTTCTGCAGGCGCTCAGCACTCACGTACCCACAGTGGGTTTATACTTAGCCTTCTTCCTCAGGCCGAATAAGTAAGCCGTGGTAGCCTTTGAAAATCCCTGCACTGAATTGGAATGGAGCAGTGGGTGAGTATTGGGGGCTTACTGCAAATTGCAGGAGGCATATGTCATGCATGCAAACACATGCAAAAGGGAAACAGCCTTTCCCACACCCCCAAAAAAGGATCAAAATCGGAAACCTTCTTCCTTTGTTTGGACATGCCTAATTGTGGACAGCAATTAAGGTTCTCAATTCAACCCCAGACTAGATGAATTTTCTTTCAGCCAGAGTAGAAGCGGGTCTGTTGACCAGTGGAGCGTTCTCTCCTCTGAGTCACGCTTAGCCAGCCAGTGTCACAGTGTGCTGTCCGAGGGCACAAGGGTGCCTTTTGGATGAGATCTAAACCCCAAATCTGACTTCTGACCACTTGCGGTGATTGAAAAGTCGCACAGGGCTTTGTGAAAGAATGAAGGGGAGGAGATGCTGATTTTCATTGTCTTGGCCTAATTCCAAGTTTGATCATTAGCTGTCTCCTCCTTTGTCTCCCTGCCATCTCAGTGAGACGTGCCATTCCACACTTCCTGCTATAAACAGCTGTCCACTGTTAACTGAGCGAGCCAAAGAGCTAGCAAATTCCACCCTGGGGAAAACTGAATTTCAAGATTAACATATCCTCAGCATCTATTGGTAAATTACTTAGGTTTACCTTGGAGGGAAGGTGTAGTTTTCTAGGGAGAATAAGGGCATAATAATGGAGAGTTGAAAATTATCCACAAACCCTATTTTGTCTAAATGGTAAACAAAGAAGGCTGGCATGGATCACAAAGGGGCCCTCGGAAGGAGGAGTCCAAAGAAAATATATTTTAGATTCTACTGTATTATTTGGGGGACCCAGAATTCAATCTTACAACATTGATGTGGCAGGTGCTATATGCCACCAAAATTCATTTTTTCAATCCAAGGCATATACACATACAGAGAAAACAGGCAAGTAACTCATAACCCAGAAGAAACAGCAAAATTCACCCTCTGTCATCCAGCTTTGGTGTCTAAGTTGGACATGTCTGGGGCACTCATTTTAATGCCTCTCTCCCTTCAACACTTAAAGCATCTATATTTCAAAATATCTACATTCCCGGTCCTCTCAACCCCAAATTGCCTCCTTCTAATACTCCAACTTCCAGATAAATTCTTCTATGTTTACTTTTTCCATCTTAAAAAGAGCATTTTAACTTGGAAGCATTCAGGATGTCCTTCAATAAGCGAATGAATAAACGGGTACATCCATTCAATGGAATATTATTCAGCAGTAAAAAGAAATAAGCTATCACGCTACAAAAAGGCCTGGGGGAACCTTAAAGGCATTACTAAGTGAAAGAAACCAATCTCAAAAAAGGCTACATACACAGTTTAATTCCAACCATATGACATTCTGCAAAAGGCAAAACTATGCTGAAAAAGACGTTCTGGAAAAGGAAGTAGAGAGATCAGTGGTTGCCAGGGATGGAGGAGGGAGGGATGGATCGGTGGAATACAGGGGACTTTTAGGACAGTAAAAACTATTCTGTAAAATACTATAAGGGTGGATACAAACCCACAGAATATGCAACACAGAGTGAACTCAGTTGTAAACTATGAACTTTAGTTAATAATAATGTATCAATAGTGGTTCATCATTGTAACAAATGGACCACACTAATGCAAGATGTTAATAACAGGGGAAACGGGTGGGAGTGAAAGGGTATGTATATAGGAGCTTTGTACTTTCTGCCTAATTTTGCTGTGAGCCTAAAACTGCTCTAAAAACTAAAGTCTATTAATTTTTTTTAAAAAGAGCGTTTTAGTTCTGTTCTTTGTGTTGCAAAGAATGGAGACTCACTCAGCATCTCAAGGAACTGGGGATTTACGTGCAGATGTTCCCATATGGAAGCCCGGGCAAAGCTGAACCATGTGACATCAGGAAAAGGAGGGACTAGAAGCAGGGCCACAGGAAGGTCAGGACCCCCAGCTCTCTCCACCGTTAGCATCACTGGCCCACTATTCTCATCTTTCCCACCAGCTGACCTCCTCACCCTCTACGGTTTAGCTTTTCTTCACTTCAAAGAGTCTGCTCTCCCTCGTAATTGCTGCTTTCATGGGGCCTCTCCCAGATTCTCGGGTTTTTCTGGAACTTATGACTTATCAGCTACAGCTGCTTCTGCCGGCTGCCTCACAACTTTAGTATTTCCTACTTAAAATTCCTGAGAGTGAAAAACCTAATTGGTCCAGTTCATCATTTTAGACCTGGTCCTGTCCTGGTCCCTGGCCCCCTGTGGGGTGCAAGAAGCAGCAGAGGGATGAACAGGGGTGAAGGGTGTCCCGAGGTGAAAACCCCAGGAACTGTGATAGAGCCGCTTCCCTGATGAGCCTGACATCCAGAGCATGCTTTTGGAACGGCTTGTGCCAACCAATCAATCAATCAATCAAAAGAAGAGTAAAATTGAACCTTAGCAACTAAGTAATTCAACTTTTTTTTTTTTTGGGTTGTGTTGGGTCTTCGTTCCTGCGCTCGGGCTTTCTCTAGTTTCGGTGGGCGGGGACTACTCTTCGTTGCGGTGCGCGTGCTTCTCATTGCGGTGGCTTCTCTTGTTGCGGAGCACGGGCTGTAGGCGCGCGGGCTTCAGTAGTTGTAGCTCGTGTGCTCTAGAGCGCAGGCTCAGTAGTCATGACGCACGGGCTTAGTTGCTCCGCGGCATGTGGGATCTTCCCGGATCAGGGCTCGAACCCGTGTCCCCTGCATTGGCAGGCAGATTCTTAACCACTGAGCCACCTGGGAAGCCCTCAACACAATTTTTAACAGTAACTTTTACAAGGGACCTTTGGCCTTTCTGATAGAGAAAACCCAAAAGGAGCACACACAAGTGACAGAATGTTCACATTCTCTTGAACCGATAAAAATTGCATAAGAATTATCCCAGAGCACATCCCCCCCTCCCAACAAAGGCCTTCTAGCCAACCTGCAAAAGAGCCCCATTACCTTCAAACTAACAGCAAATTCTTACTACACTCAAGGAGGGGAAAGAGAAAGCCAAGAAAAATGAAGACCGATCTTTACACTGAAGCACCATCTACCCCATCTGACCTAGTAATATGTGATTAATTTTCATCCCAGGGTAAAAGAAAGAGTCTAGGGTTAGTAAGCCAGGGAGAGGTGACAAAATGACTTTCTCCCAGGACATAAAAACTTTGAGTAAGTTGATTACCACAAATACAAGAAAGGAATCTAAGCCCCAATAATTAAGAATAAAATCGAGGAAAAAGAAACTAATGAAAGCTCATAGATCATGGCCAGCAGAGGTAAAGACATACAAACTGGGAATTCCCTGGCAGTCCAGTGGTTAGGACTCCGTGTCTCCACTGCAGGGGGCATGGGTTCAGTCCCTGGTCAGGGAACTCTGATCCACATGCTAAGATTTGCATGCTGCGCGGCACGGCCAAAACAAACAAACAAACAAACACACCACAAAGGGAGATACTGTGATAGAGAAAACCAAGATTGATAGTTACCCAGTTGTGTTTTACAAAATCTTACAAGTCAGTTATATCTCAATTTTAAAAATTAAAATATATTAAAAATAATTTTTTTATCTTTCAGATTTTTTTAAACTTCTTTTAGGAGCCTGTGATAATATACTAAAGAAAAGGCACTCCCAAATCCAATATAGACATCAAATAGTGTGGTTTAAAAACTCAAATGTGAAATGCAAAATTAAGAAATTTTGGAGTCAAATATGTGAGAAGTTTTTGAACAAGACCCAAAAAGGACAAAGTGTTCAAAGACACATTTGACTAAAATAATATCGAGGACTGTTTACATTCCACAGTCAATCTGTGCACCTTCTCCCTTGCATATACCCTCAGCAACATCTCCCTTCTAGCTTCCTAATGTTTCCTGGGCAAACCCACAGCCGTGGTGATAATTCCATCTTGCACCTGCACCTGTCCAGCCGAATGAGGCTGGCATCACACCTCCTGCTTTCATTTTAAATTCATGACCACAAACCTCAAGTGGCTTCTTAAATGTCCTTGGCAATCATACAATACTAACCCAGGTTAATTTCTCTCCTAATTTTCTTGTCTGTGATTTCACATCCTCTCCTCTCTCCTCAAACCTCCAACACCTCCTTCCTTCTTTCCAGGTTCATCTTGGGTATTGATGCAATTAGCAGAGAAACACCGCAGACTGCCCCCTCCCATCCATCTATCCATCTCTAAGCCCCCCCGTATTCTGGCTTCCTGACTGCTGTTACAGATGAATCATTTGCCGTCCTGTCAAAGCCCAACCCTCTGCTTGTGCCCTCGATCCCAACCCCTCTCATCGCTCGAGGATATCACTCAGCAGCTTGCCCCTCTCCCTGCTACATCCATTTCTTGCTGTCTGCTAGATCATCCTCATTAGAATACAAGTAAGACAGTTTTTCTTCCACCTTTGGCCTTCTGTTGACCACACTTTACGTGTTATATACTCCCCCATTTCTTTGCTCCCTTTTGAAGCAAAACACTTTCAAAAGAATGGTCTATACTTGCTATTTCCAATTCCCTTTCTCCCATTCTCTCTTTTTTAAAAAATATTTATTTATTTAGGCTGCGTCGGGTCTTAGTTGTGGCACACAGGATCTTTGTTGCAGCATGCAGGATCTTTTAGCTGCAGCACGTGGATTCCTAGTTGTAGCATGCGGGAGCTAGTTCCCCCACCAGGGATCAAACCTGGGCTCCTGCACTGGGACCCCAGAGTCTTACCCACTGGACCACCAGGGAAGTCCCCCTCCCATTCCCTTTTAAATGCACTCCAATCTCACATTGACTCAACCTCTCCACAAAAACTTTTCCTCTCCAAGTCACCATGAACTCCATATTACTAGAAAGAAGAGTCAATTCTCTGTCCTCCACTTTCTTGATCCAGCAGCAGTATCTGAGACAACTGACCACCACCTCTTTCCTGGGGAACTAAGATCCCACAAGCCGTACGGCCAAAAAAAAAGAAAAACCTGAAGCAAATATGAAAAAAAGAACATTTTCAAAATCTATCTATCTATTATCTCCTGTACTCAAGGAAAAGTTTTGTTTTGTTTTGTTTGTTTGTTTGTTGTTGTTGTTTTGGCTGCCCTGCATGGGATATGGGATCTTAGTTCCCCAACCAGGGATCGAACCCATGCTCCTGCAGGGTAGGCATGGAGTCTTAACCACTGGACCACCAGGGAAGTCCTCAATGAAAAGTTTTAAAAAATATTCAAGGAGGGCTTCCCTGGTGGCGCAGTGGTTGAGAGTCCGCCTGCCGAGGCAGGGGACATGGGTTCATGCCCTGGTCCGGGAGGATCCCACATGCCGCGGAGCGGCTGGGCCTGTGAGCCGTGGCCGCTGAGCCTGCACGTCCGGAGCCTGTGCTCCGCAATGGGACAGGCCACAGCAGTGAGAGGCCCGCGTACTGAAAAAAAAAAAAAAAAAAATTCAAGGAATCACTTTGCTGTACACCTGAAACTAACACAATATTGTAAATCAACTACAGTTCAATTTTTAAAAACTCAAGGAAGCAATTACGAGTCACAGAATCCTCACACTATTACAAAAAGCCACTTTCTCTTGCTCCTCCGTATTTTTAAAGACAAATCCCAGCACTCAGTTTACAAAGACCTTTTCACCAGTAGAGATAAGCTCAGCAACAGATAAGAGAAGTGACAAGTGTCCTTCCCAGTAAACAACACTTCCATTTGCTTTGCATAGGATCTCAAAGCTGAACTTAATGGGATTAGGATCCAGTTCAGGAAACAGCTATTTGAAATGTATCCCTGTTCAGTATGGAGAAATTTTCATCTGGCTTCAATCCCCATGAAAAGGCTTTGGTATCAGTGCTTCTAATCACCCTGGGTGCACAGTTGACAGCTAATACCTTCAGTTTATATCACTTTTTTTAAACTGATATTTTGATCTTTGAGGGTAAGTATAAACATCTATAAATCAATAAAATGGTACTCGTGGAAGTAAACACAAATGATACAGCAATGGTCTCATTTTGTCATGGCTGTTAGCACTGATCTAGATCCTCAGGATGGTGTAAACATACAAATATCATTAAACGAAAAGTACAACGTTAACAGAAGCCAAGTACTTCCAATCCATTAAAATTTATCTTAGAATCTCATAATGTTTCATGACAGTAGAACCGTCACAATCACCTAGTCAGACTCTTTGGTTTCAGAATCTTAAATATTATTGGTGACTGTTTTGGGTTGAATTGTGTCCCTCAGAAAAGATATTGAAATCCTAACCCCTGCTACCTCAGAATGTGACCCTGTTTGCAAGAAAGGTCATTGCAGAGGTAACTAGTTAAGTGAGGTCATACTAGAAGGTATTGCTTTGGGAAAGATCACTGGTGTTCTCCTTCCTTGCTGTAAGTACTAATAAATCCTTCCTTCTCTTGGGAAAAAAAAAAAAATGATGAGGTCATACTGGAGTGGGATGGGTACCTAATACAATATGACTGATATCCTCATAAGAAGATGGGGCCACGTGAAGACACAGACACTCAGGGAGAATGCCATGGGAAGATGGAAGCAGAGATCTCATGATGTGTCTACAAGCCAAGGATCACAGGGATTGCTGGCCATCACCAGAGCTAGAGAGAGGCATGGAACAGAGACCTATCACAGCCCTCAAAAGGAACCAACCTTGCCAACACCTTAATATTGGACTTCTAGCCTCCAGAGCTGCAAGAAAATAAATTTCTGTTGTTTTAAGCCACCCAGTTTGTGGCACTTTGTTGCAGCAGCCCTAGGAAACTAATAGAATGACCCCAAGAGCTTTTGTTTAGGTGGGTTTTTACCCTCTGATATTTATTGCATTCGGTGTCTTTGAAACACAAGAATGTGCAAATGCACATTCCATTGACTGTCAGAGCAATGGCATCGTCACAGGTCACGTAGCCTCTGGAAAACTCCACTGTACACTCGTGGCAGGGAGGGAGTGAAAAAGGCAAATTACATCTTATTTTGTTGCAGAAATAGTTTTGACCCCACAGACCCCCAAAAGGGTCCCCAGACCTCACTTTGAGAACTGCTGACTAATCCAAATTTTGTCTTTGTTACGAGAGGAAACTGAGGCTCAATGATGGGGAATTGGCCTCCCTCCTTTTGGCCTAAATAGAGTTCCAGCTTCCAGTTCCAGTTTCCCGACTCCCATGTGGGTGTTCCTAGAGTCACAGAGCCATGAACGAACGTTTATGGGGGGTAGGGGGGGAAGACAAGTAACTGGTGTGAAGCCAACTAGTTAGTCCAGACTGGATGCTGCTCTAGACTTCGTTACATCACTAAGCACAGACTCTTTTTATTTTATTTTATTTATTATTATTATTATTTTTTGGCTGCGTTGGGTCTTCATTGCTGCATGTGAGCTTTCTCTAGTTGTGGCGAGCAGGGCTACTCTTCGTTGCGGTGCACGGGCTTCTCATTGCGGTGGCTTCTCTTTTTGCAGAGCATGGGCTCTAAGTGAGTGGGCTTCAGTAGTTGTGGCACACGGACTTCAGTACTTGTGGTGCATGGGCTCAGCAGTTGTGGTTCGTAGGCTCTAGAGCACAGGATCAGTAGTTGTGGCACACGGACTTAGTTGGTCCGCGGCATGTGGGATCTTCCCTGACCAGGGATTGAACCTGTGTCCCCTGCATTGGCAGGCGGATTCTTAACCACTGTGCCACCAGGAAATTCCAAGCACAGGCTCTACTTTTTTTCTTTTTTCTTTCAATTTTATTGAAGTAGAGTTGATTTACAATGTTGTGTTAATTTCTGCTGTACAGAAAGGTGATTCAGTTATGCATATATTCTTTTTCATATTCTTTTCCATTATGGCTTATCACAGGATATTGAGTATAGTTCCTGTGCTCTACAGCAGCACCTTGTTGTTGATCCATCCCACATATAATAGTTTGCATCTGCTAACCCCACACTCCCAATCCTCCCCTCCCCATTGGTAACCACAAGTCTGTTCTCTATATCTGTGAGTCAAGCACAGGTCCTTTAAACGGGCTTGTGCACAGCACTCATTTATTTTAAAAAGTGATTTAAAGAGCATGGTCCACATTTTAAGCCAGGAGCAAATGCTTATTCCCAACATTTAAGGACACATCTGACTCTGATGCCACGGAACCCCTGAGATTATATGAAGAAAATGTGAGTGTGTGTGTGCATGTGCGTACACGTGTGTGCGAGCACCTGACACATGCACTTTTTGCAAGGGAGGAGGATCCATAACACTCGTTTCAAAGGGGGTCCAAGGCTCAAAGAAGGTGACACACCACTGCAAGAAGTCAGGACTTCCCTGGTGGCGCAGTGGTTGAGAGTCCGCCTGCTGATGCAGGGGACACGGGTTCGTGCCCCGGTCCGGGAACATCCCACATGCCGCAGAGCAGCTGGGCCCGTGAGCCATGGCCACTGAGCCTGCGCGTCCGGAGCCTGTGCTCCGCAACAGGAGAGGCCACAACAGTGAGAGGCCCGCGTACCGCAAAAAAAAAAAAAGAATCCACCTGCCAATGCAGGGGACACGGGTTCGAACCCTGGTCCAGGAAGATCCCACATGCCGCGAAGCAACTAAGCCCATGCACCACAACTACTGAGCCCATGCGCTGCAACTTCTGAAGCCTGCACACCTAGAGCCCATGCTACGCAACGAGAAGCCACCGCAGTGAGAAGCCCGTGCACTGCAACGAAGAGTAGGCCCTGCTCACTACGACTAGAGAAAGCCCGCACGCAGCAACAAAGACCCAACAAAGACAAAAAAGAATTTTAATTAAAAAAAAAGAGGGAAAAGTCATCCAAGGGGTGCCGACTTAGAGGCTTTCTCTCTCCACTGAGTGAGGACTTTGAAATCAAGCTGCTTCTCCCTTTTCTGCCCACAGGACAAGGCTTTCTGCACGGCTCTCCACTATGTGTGGATGGGACCTCCCTCAGTCTTGACCCTTTCACTCCACTCTCACGACATGAAAACAGCTGTGCATGAAACAGCCAATTCATTAAAAAGTCATGTGAAGAATGACCTCCACCTGCGGTAGCCATCAACTAACAGAATAATTCAGGGCTGGAGGGGAGGGAGGGGGACCAGGAGGCAGAGACGCTGCCCCTTTTGCTCCTTCAGTTTTTGCCCTAGAACGACCAAATGTTCATATAAACATGAATCCGGGAACAGTGACGTTTACAATTCTAAATATTTTAATACTTGAACCCATATATGGTGGACCTTGATGGACTAAACTCAGCTCTAGGTAACTAAAGGAAGCTTTTTCGAATTGGAAATAAACAGTAAATATATATATATATTTAAATATATATAAAATATATGACATTTACAAATGCTTGTCTTTTTCCCTTCAACGGTGTAAAGCTCAATTTCATGATAATCAAGTGTCAGTCATTTGTCTTTGCAAGTTCATTAATCAGCTGCACTTCTCCTAATCACTTTTTTTTTTTTTTGGCTACGCTGCGTCTTCGTTGCTACGCGCAGGCTTTCTCTAGCTGCGGCGAGCGGGGGCTTCTCTTGTTGCGGAGCACGGGCTCTAGGAGCATGGGCTTCAATAGTTGCAGCACTCGGGCTCAGTAGTTGCTGTGCGTGGGCTCTAGAGCGCAGGCCCAGTAGTTGTGTTGCATGGGCTTAGCTGGTCCGCGGCATGTGGGATCTTCCTGGACCAGGGATCGAACCTGTGTCCCCTGCATTGGCAGGCAGATTCTTAACCACTGCGCCACCAGAGAAGTCCCAAATCACATTATTTTTGGAGGATTCTGAGCAGTGAAAATTAGCAGCTTGACTTCTCATCTAAACACCAAACTATGCAGCATAAAAACAATTTTTAAAAAACTTCAACTGAACAAATGTTTGAAATAACTCATCATTTATTTTTGTATATTTCATGGCACAACAAAAAGAGGTCATGGCTGTTTCTGGAAAAGGACATTTCTCTTCCAAGAATCATATTGCTTCACCTTTAAATTCACAAATGTGGAAACTGCTTCTGGCCAATAAAGGTCTTTCCCCCTGAGTGGTATTTAATTGCATATCCCCCCAGATCCCTACTTGTGAATTCTGTTTATATCTTGCAGCAATAAAAAGTAGTTAATTCTTGGGCTTCCCTGGTGGCGCAGTGGTTGAGAGTCTGCCTGCCAATGCAAGGGGACACAGGTTCGTGCCCCGGTCCGGGAGGATCCCACATGCCGCGGAGCGTCTGGGCCTGTGAGCCATGGCCGATGAACCTGCGCGTCCAGAGCCTGTGCTCCGCAAAGGGAGAGGCCACAACAGTGAGAGGGAAAAAAGTAGTTCATTCTTGGTTTTTATCTGGTAAAATATTACCGTTTAATTATTTTGGTTTGAGTGCAAAAGAGTCTCTTTACTATGTCATAGAAGTTATAGGTTTTCTGATGGGTGCCAAGAGTATTAAGAATGAACGTTCTGATCATTACCCATCTCTATATTATGGTCCCCTCTATTTTATAGTTCATTATTTAATAGTGCTTATCTAAAAGGTTCAAATCGTTATAGGATCATTTGGTCATTCTTAACTTGGCTAATTTACAAATAATTTCACAAATATCTTTGTGTCACCATTATTTGTTTACATACCCCACATCCAATCTGTGCGTAAATCCTACCTTCAAAAGGGATATAGGCTCTGACCACGTCTAACCACCTCCAGGGCTTCTGACCTGGATCATGGTATTGGCATCCTCATATTTGTCTCCTCACCTCTGATGGTCTATTCTTACTTGAGCCACCAGACTGATGGTTTTGAAACTTAAGTCAGATTTTGCCTTCCTCCCCTCAAACTCCTCCACTGGCCTCCAGGTCAGTCAGAGAAAGCCCAGAGGATTTACCAGGGGCTGACACAGTCCTACATGATCTACGTGCACTGTTTTCTCCAGCTTCATTCCCTGGTTCTCTCATCCTGGTCCATTTTGCTTCAGCCACTCTGGCCTCTGGGTTTTTATCCACACAAACCTAGCCTGCGAGATTTGGCACCCCAGGCTGTTGGCATTTGTCATCTTCTGCCTGAAGGGCCCTGGTGTGGACTAGGTTGTGTCCCCCCAAAATGTATGTCCAAGTCCCAGCCCCCAGCACCTGTGACATGACCTAGTTTGCAAATAGGCTTTTTGCAGATACAGTCAAGTTAAGATGAGGGTGTACTACTGTATGATATCATATGTGGAATCTTAAAAACAATGCAAAAAATTAATGAATAGAACAAAGAAGAAGCAGACTCAGAGATATAGAGAACAAACTAGTGGTTACTAGTGCAGAGAGGGAAGGTGGGAGGGGCAATATAGGGATAGGGAGTTAAGAGGTACAAACTTGTTATGTATAAAATAAGGTACAAGGATATATGGTACAACACAGGGAATACAGCCCATATTTTATAATATAACTATAAATGGAGTATAACCTTTAAAAATTACAAACCACTATAACTGTAACTTATACAAGTGCACCTGTAACTTATACAATATTGTACATCAACAATACTTCAATAGGGCTTCCCTGGTGGTGCAGTGGTTAAGAATCCACCTGCCAATGCAGGGGACACGGGTTTGAGCCCTGGCCTGGGAAGATCCCACATGCTGCGGAGCAACTAAGCCCGTGCGCCACAACTACTGAGCCTAAGCTCTAGAGCCCGCGAGCCACAGCTACTGAAGCCCTCGTGCCTAGAGCCCACGCTCCGCAACAAGAGAAGCCACTGCAATGAGAAGCCTGAGCACCACAAAGAAGAGTAGCCCCCCGCTCGCCGCAACTAGACCCAACACAGCCAAAAATAAAGAAAGAAAGAAAGAAAGAATACAAAGAACAGAAAACAATACTTCAATTAAAAAAAAAAACCTTTAGGGACTTCGCTGGTGGTCCAATGGTTAAGACTTCGCCTTCCAATGCAGCGGGTGTGGGTTGGACCCCTGGTCAGGGATTTTAGATCCCACGTGCCTCGTGGCCAAAAAAACAAAACACAGAACAGGAGCAATGTTGTAACAAATTCAATAAAGTCTTGAAAAATGGTCCACATCAAAAAAATCTTTAAAAAAAAAATCTTAATTTTTTTTTCCTTTTTTTATTAGTTGCTTCCCCCACCTGCACCCCAATCCTTAAAAAAAATTTTTTTTTAAATGAGGTCACACTAGAATAGGGTGGGCCTTAAATCCAATGACTGGTATTCCTGCAAGAAGAGAGAAATTCAGAAACTCACAGAGAGGCCGTGTGATGCTGCAGGCAGAGGCTGGGGCGATGCGGCTACTCAGCACAAGCTGAGGATTGACAAGGAATGCCAGAAACCACCAGAAACTGCAAGAGGTCAGGAAGGAGCCTCCTCTAGAGCCCCGAGAGACCATGGCCCTGCTGACACCTTGATCTCAGACTTCTGGCCTCTAGAACTGTGAGAGAATATGTCTTTGTTGCTTGAAGATACCCAGTTAGTGGTCATTTGTTATGGCGGCCCCGGGAAAGTACTATACCCCTCCCCCGAAGAGCAGGTGCTTCACACTGTCACTTGGGGTGGGGTGGGGGAGGGGCACTGCTTGCAGGGAGGGCTCCCAGGGCTAACCCCCTCTGCACCTCTGCTGCACCACCTCTTTTCAGGTCACCCCCAGCCCCATTCTTCCTCCCTGCCCCAGCCCAGGGGACTCTCCCATGGTCTGGCCAGAGGCAAGGGTGATCCTCTTTCCTTCTCTCCACGTGACATAAACTCTGCTGCTTCCCTAGCTTTTCCCTGTTGAGTCCCCCCACCAAGGGGCTATCGATTGTTTCTTCACCTTTACATTCTTACTGCCCCTCACCTCATACTCTTGAAGCAATGCAGACGCCTTCTCTTAAGGGAGGAGGTGCAAAGGAAGCTGGAAAAAGAAAAGCACACATATTAATAGTAGTTCAAGATTTTCAAGATCCTGTCTTGCTTCCTTCACTAGTGGACACGTGGAGTTCACCCGAGGGCAGTGCTAGAGGGAGCACAAGCCTTAACCCCTTGTAACTAACTTAACTCCTTTGTAATTCAACTCCTTCGGCCAATCCTCCATGATAAAGAAGCAAAAATGGTAGGAATGGTAGGTGTTACTGGTGGAATAAGGAGAACAGGTAGTGTCCTGAATGGGCTTTGTGATCTGAATGGGCTTAGATCTGAACAAATCTAAGTCGTGCTTGCTGCTACACTGGGCCCAGAACATCAGGATCCCAGCTCTGACTTTCATACTGTGTTGTTTCAGGCATGGTGCCATGGCCTTGCATCCCCACGCCCAACTGCAGGCTGATGACTCAGGTGGCAAAGGTTTAGTGGGAGGTAACAGATGGAAAGCCGAGAAGCCCGTCCCAAGACCAACAGTCAGAGGGACAGAGGGCTGAGTCCTCTGGGAGCTGTATTCCAGGAGCTGACACAGAGCTCAGCAGAGCAAAGACCCCTTAGTGGCTGGAATCAGAAGGGTGGTCAGTTTTTTCATTTCTTTCTTTCTGCGGAGCACAGGCTCCGGACGCGCAGGCTCAGCGGCCATGGCTCACGGGCCCAGCCGCTCCACGGCACGTGGGATCCTCCCGGACTGGGGCACGAACCCGCGTCCCCCGCATCGGCAGGCGGACTCTCAACCACTGCGCCACCAGGGAAGCCCCAAAACATACTGTTTTAACCATATTTAACTGTACAGTTCAGTGGCATAAGTACATTCACGTTGTTGTGCAACTCCCACCATCATCCATCTCCTGAATTTTCCACCTTCCTAAACTGAAACTCTGTCCCCATGAAACACTAACTCCCCTTTCCCCTTCCCCATCCTCCCCTCCTCCTGGTCCGTTTTTTCTTACTGAAAAGTGGTTCATATTACCATACATTTTCTGTTCCATTTTCTTTCTTTCTTTTTTAAAAATAAATTTATTTTATTTATTTATTTTTGGCTGCGTTAGGTCTTTGTTGCGCGGGCTTTCTCTAGTTGCGGTGAGTGGAGGCTACTCTTCGTTGTGGTGCGCGGGCTTCTCATTACAGTGGCTTCTCTTGTGGAACACGGGTTCTAGGCGCACGGGCTTCAGTAGTTGTAGCTCGCGGGCTCAGTAGTTGTGGCTCACGGGCCTAGTTGCTCTGCGGCACGTAGGATCTTCCTGGACCAGGGCTCGAAGCTGTGTCCCCTGCATTGGCAAGTGGATTCTTAACCACTGCGCAACCAGGGAAGCCCCATCTGTTCCATTTTCAATCGTAGCATGATGGCTTATGATGGTGCAGGAAAGATCAATCTGATATACTTTGCATTTAAAACTCTGTGGGGGGGGGGAGGGATAAATTGGAAGATTGGGATTGACATATACACACTACTATATATAAAATAGATAACTAATAAGGACATACTGTATAGGACAGGGAACTCTTCTCAATATTCTGTAATGACCTATTATGACAAAAAAAAATCTAAAAAAGAGTGGATATATGTATATGTATAACTGATTCACTTTGCTGTACACTTGAAACTAACATATCATTGTAAATCAATTATACACCAATAAAAATTAAAAAACAAAGCAAAACAAAACAACTCTGTACAAAACTGTGATAAGCATAACAGCCAAGAAACCCTTCTTCTGTAAGTGATGCCGGGAAGAACAGGGAGAGGTTGGGAGGAGTAGCTGGAGGGATCTGGGGCTTTATTCATAGCTCCAGGCAAACCGGTTCAGAGTCACTGGGAAACAGAAGGAAGGACTGGTCACCCTTCACCTCCGCTGAGCCAGGATGAATCCAGCATGGTCACCGGCAGAGCGGTGGCCATAAATAGGTCAGATGTCGGCTGCACACGGACCAGCCTCCAGCAGCGCCCTCGGGGCTCCAAGGGAAAGAGACCACCTTGCATAACTGTGCTCAGACCCTGGCTGTGGATGGGTCCCTGAAATCAACATGCCGCCTTGTCCAGATGCTGTAAAAACAGGTAAGGACCCCTTTGCTCCAGCCTTTCCAGGAAGAACAGAGGGCCAGGTGGAGGTGCCCGACTCCGTCTCTGCTTAGCCCTGACTGCTCCAAGGCCCCAGAGGGAGAATTGAGACTCCAACACAAATTCAGACAGGCCTGGACCTTGACAAGGCTGCCTAGTCCCCCTGAGCCCTTGAGCTGGGCCTCCTCCTCATCTGAGATCCACTTCCTACTTCCCTTTGCTGAACACATTTTTTTTTTTTTTTTTTTTTTGTGCAGTACGCAGGCCTCTCACTGTTGTGGCCTCTCCCGTTGCAGAGCACAGGCTCCGGACATGCAGCCTCAGCGGCCATGGCTCACGGGCCCAGCCGCTCCGCGGCATGTGGGATCTTCCCGGACCAGGGCATGAACCCGTGTCCCCTGCTTCGGCAGGCGGACTCTCAACCACTGTGCCACCAGGGAAGCCCTGCCGAACACCTTTAAAGAAAGGTAAGGGAAAGCGAACCCTAAGGGGTTTACCTTTGCCAGTATCATTATTTTCCATTCCTCTTCTTCATCCTTTGCTTATCTGGGCTAAAGGAACTGAATTCTTAATAAATCACCTTGTAATCTATTCCAACAGAAGTTTCCAATACAGTAAGAGCCCTAGGATATCTCTACCCCATCCCTGTTTTTATAAAGGAAAAGACATTAAAACTGAAGCAAGTTGTGTTTCCAGCTGAGGCTCAGAGAAGTTAAGTGACCTGGACAAAGTCACACAGCCAGGAGGTGGCAGGAGTTGCTGCTCTGAGAGAGCAGGTATGGAGTTTTTGCCTGACTACCATCCATTCACCCTTTTTCTAGTTGCAGCATCCCTGTTCTTCTTTTGGGAAATGTCCCTTCCCTAATTTTAGTTCATGTTGAGTGCGTCTAACCTGGCCCCAGAATCTGGGTGTAAGCATGTGACCCAGGCCTAACCAATCAGTGATTTCATCCCCCTTGGCCACAATGATTGGTTCAAGGATGGGCACATGACCCAGTTCAAGCCCATGAGAGTCAGGTTTAGGATTTTGGCTAGAACAGTTGTGAGAGAGAAGCTGGGGCAACTGAGCTGAACATAAAGAGGTGGGGAGGGGCCACCAAGCCTGGAGAGCCTGCCTGTGGGTAAAAGCCAGCACAGAGGACAGCAGAGTGGAGAGATGGAGAGATACTGGGTCTTGGTGAGAGTCTTCCAGCTTCTGGATCCAGCCATGCCTGAAGCTAAATGTCAATAAACGTTCTTTTTGGTTGAAGCCCATTTGAATTGGTTACTGCCATTTGCAAACGAAAAGTCCTTAACAAAGTGGACTCCAAATCCATGCCCCCTCCCGACACCAAACTGCCCTCAGCCGGTCCATCAAGCCCCCAGAGCACTGTTCCAACCCTCCCTGGGGTTTCTACTGCAGCAGGACTTAGCCTCAGCTTGTCTCTGCTCTGTAAGCTGTGTTGCCCTTTAAAACCCGGCCCCTGACAAGGTCCCAGCCCAGGATAGGTGCGGGCGGGGACAGGTGACCAGGAGGCTGCTGCTCTGCTCTAGTTCCCTCCTTTGGATCAAATTAGCTCCAGGGAGAGTGGGACCCTCAGCAGAGCCCAGGATGCCGTGCGTGCATTTCCTTTTGCCTCCTTAACGGTCACCCTATGGGCTCTTAAAGAGGAGATAATTAGAGACAAGTGAAATGGAAGCTTCCATCTACCGTCTCAGAGGAGGCAGGAACCATGATGGGGACCCATATGTAAAACTTTATAAGCTTTGTATCTTATAAACTTTTGTTATTTTTATTTCACAGACGTTTCCTCATAATATCTGGGGGTGGGGGAGGAGGTGGGGGGAGAAATCCCTTACAGGGAAAAAGAAATCACGGTAGGGAGCTAGTCTGTGCCTGTGTCGGCATGAATTTCCAGCATCACTGTTGGTGTGACAGATGCAGCTGCTCTGCTGTGGGCTCATGGATGACAAACATCGTTTTTGGCAAGAGCTGCACCCCGAGATCTCAAGGGCTGTCTGATGATATGGCACCCGCAGTCTGTGTGCAGTTTCTGGGGGATTTTACTCCAAACCTCACGTGCCAACACCCCTGAGGAACCCGCATCCCCACCTTCCACGTGAACGGGACTCAGGGCACGACAAGATTTTGTGAATACAGAGGCTGTTGCGTTATTGGACAGGCACGGTTAGGACAAAAGAGGCCCACACGGGCAGAGGCATTTCTTTTTAGCTCCAGCACTCGAGGTCAGTGGTTAATTTCTAAGTCTCTGTACTCGGGGGCACTTGAATTGAGGTGATACGAGTATGGAAACATTAGTCCTGGTGGATCAAGCTGAGCGAGTGGCTTTCTTTCAGGAGGAGGGGCCACACCCCACAATACACAGCCTCCCTTGAGGTCAGAGAAGTGAGGGTCAAGCCCTTGCTCTTTCAGCCGGTGTCTCTCTGCTCTAGGATTCAGATGCCTCCAGTACTGATACTTCTAGAGCTCATGGAGGTGCTGGCCAGAGTCTTAATGCCACAGGCTCTTTCTGCCAAATAGCTCAGCGCCCCTTCTCTGGAGGCTGGCTGCACCTGATGCTGGCAGACAGTACAGGGCCGACATTCCAGGAAAGCAGGTGCTACAAAGGAGGGACTCGAGGAAGTGATGGCTGCCCCCACCCCACCTCCGGCCATCCCTCCCCAGACTAGGCATCCCTGCCCTTCCGGCCATTGCCGATTCTCCCTGAGTGGAAGCAGAGAAGAACAGAGAACAGGGCAGAGCCAGACTGCAAGGCCAGGAAGCCGACCCTAGAGCACCCCTGGAAACGGGTGCTCTCACTCAGGGTGTGGGAAATTCCCAGCTCGTGTTGCTGTCTGAGTGCAGAGGCGTCCAACGAGCAGTGGTTTCCTTGGGAGCAGGGCCACGTGGACTCACCCACCACGGTGCAGCCGCCTGGGCTCTGCTCCTTGAGAGTCTGCCGGGGCGCCTCCCAGGAAGAGCCACGCCGGCCCTCGTGTGCTGGACCAAGTCCCCGGGAGGCTGGGCAGGCGAGCTGAGGCCCACTGCTTGACCCCAGAGTGTGGTTTTAGGGGCAGCACAGCAAGAGCGGGAGGCATGTCCCTCTGCCGGCTTCCTTCTCCTTCCCTTGGTTCCTGGAAAGACTGAACAACGTGCAAGAAATTGAAGGGAGGGATATGCATCCTGAAAGGTTCAGAGAGCAAAGCAAGCCAGGACCAGCTCCCCTGGGCCATGTCCCCGTGGTGCTGTGGTGGCCTTTGCAGTGGCCGGTTCCTCTGCGCCTCGACACAGCCTCTGTGTGACAGGGGAAGAGCAGGTGTTGACACTGTCCAGGAATTTCCCTTTGTCCTGTGACAGCTCCACTCATCTCACAGAGCTTTGCCCAGAGTTCTGGGCCGCCTTGGCCCTGGCCCCGAGCCCCTGAGAGCCACAGGGTAGTGTCAGCTGGGGCTGGAGAGGAGGGCTGGGAGGCTGGCCAGCCCGGCAGAGCCAGCGGGATGGGCCCAGCAGGCAGGGAGAGGCCAGGAGGCCGAGGGGCTCAGGGCAGCTCCCACAGCACCCCCTGGTGGCTAAGGGCTGCCCTAGCGCCCCCGACTCCCTATGAGCCCAGACTGTTAGCCACTATCTTACCTTCTGCCCATGAGTAGCCAGGACGAGAGAGCGGGAGCGAGCATCTCCTTACATTTTGTGCCCCGCAGGCTTCTCTTGCCTCACCCTAGCCCTGGCCCTGACTTTCACCCTAGGATGGTGGACGGAGGGGAACCTTGCTCTCGTGCCAGGGTGCTGAGGGCTTGGGGTCCTTTCTACCCCTGTAGCCCCGGGCATTACACGCCTGGGGTCCTAGTGCCACACCAGCAGACAGACTGAAGGTTTCATGCTGACTTGGGAATTTCGTTTTCCCAGTCCCAGCCAGGTTTGAGCTCAGCTGAGGCAGCAGTTTTGACAGCCCTTGCTGTACCCTAAGAGTTCATTTTTTTTTTTAAAGGGCTTCAAATGCTTGGCTTTTTATTTATTTATTTACTTTATTTTATTTTTGGCTGTGTTGGGTCTTCATTTCTGTGCGAGGGCTTTCTCTAGTTGTGGCAAGCGGGGGCCACTCTTCATCGCGGTGCGCGGGCCTCTCACTATCGCGGCCTCTCTTGTTGCGAAGCACGGGCTCCAGACGCGCAGGCTCAGTAGTTGTGGCTCACGGGCCCAGTTGCTCCGCGGCATGTGAGATCCTCCCAGACCAGGGCTCGAACCCGTGTCCCCTGCATTAGCAGGCAGATTCTCAACCACTGCGCCACCAGGGAAGACCCAGAGTTCATTTTTTTTGAAAGATAGCAAGACTCACAGCCAAGGGTGAGGCAGGGTGCTGGGGTGACCATGACATCTGAGAATCAGGTGAAAATGACATCTTTTCAACAGATGGTGCCGGAACAACTGGATATCCACATACCACAGCTAAGTGGACTCAGATAGCGCACAGACATAAATGTAAGAGCCAAAATCATTAAACTCTTGGAAAGAAACGTAGGTGTGAATCTTCAGGACCTTGGATTAGACAATTGTCTCTTAAATCTGGCACCAAAAGCACAAGCAAGGAAAGAAAAAAGAGATAAATTTGACTTCATCCCAATGAAAACCTTTTGTGTACCAGAAGACACTATCAAAAAAGTAAAAAACAAACGACAGAATGGGGAAAAATATTTGCAAATCATATATATGATAGTAACCAGAATATATAAAGAATTCTCACAACTCAACAACAAAAAGACAAATAAACCAATTTAAAAAATGGGCTAATGGGGCTTCCCTGGTGGCACAGTGGTTGAGAGTTCGTGCAAGACAAGGGTTCGTGCCCCGGTCTGGGAAGATCCCACATGCCACGGAGCGGCTGGGCTCGTGAGCCATGGCCACTGAGCCTGCACGTCTGGAGCCTGTGCTCCGCAACGGGAGAGGCCACAGCAGTGAGAGGCCCGCGTACTGCAAAAAAAAAAAAAAAAAAAAGGGCTAATGATTTGAATAGACATTTCTCCAAGAAGATATACAAATTGCTAATAAACACACTGAAAAGATGTTCAACATCATTAGACATTAATGAAATGTAAATCAGAACCTCAGTAAGATACCACTATTAAAAAACCCAGAAAATAAATGTTGGTGAGGATATGGAAAATTCCCAGTTTTTCTTTCCCAGTATTGGTGGGAATGTAAAATGGTGCAACCACTGTGGAAACCACTTTGGCAGTTACTCAGAAAGTTAAACATAGAGTTACCATATGACCCAACAATTCCACTAGTAGGTATGTACCCAAGAAAACGCAAGACATATGTCCACACAAAAACTTGTACGTGAATGTACACAGCAGCATTGTTTATAATAGCCAAAAAGTGGAAACAACCCAAATGTCCATCCACTGATGAATAGATATCCACAGGCAGCACCTTACACAAAAATTAACTCAAGTGGATCAAAGACCCAAATACAAGAGTTAAAACTATTCAACTCTTAGAAAGAAACATAGGTGTAAACCTTTGAGACCTTGGATTAGGCAATGGTGGTATATCTGTACAATGGAATACTATAAAAACAAGTGACATACTGATACAAGCCATGACCCAGATGAACCTTGAAAACATCACTGCTCCCTGAGGGGCCCAGCAGCCCCAGGCTGACATTTCTTGCCTCACAGCTCAGGGAAGCCCCAGCCTGCGGGATCCAGGAACTCAGGTGCTCTCAGGTTCAAGGCGCTACCTTCCTCGTGATCTCACCTTCTGAAAACATCTGATTCCTGGCTGACCCCATTCTCCAGGTTTTCCCTTCCTTCAGCTGATTGCTTCTGAGATCATGCTCTTGGACTTCAACCACTAACTTTTTTTTTTTTAATCTCTGTAATTAAAAAAAGTCTTCCTTTCCTTTTCATCTTAAGCACCCAAGCTTCTGAGCTCAAAGGTCCTCTCAGCAGAGGTGGCTACATTCCTCATGCATGGCCCCTGGCGTGGCCTGTGTGGACTGCAGGTCTGGTCCACGCACTCACTCACGCCTGAGGCACCTGCTATGTGTCAGGCACTATTCTCGGCCTCAGACACACTGCAGTCAGCAAAACTAAGTCCCAGCAAGATAAAGTCTCATGGAATTTACATTCTGATGAAGGAAGACCAAAAAGCAGATGCCGGATATTTTAAGTGATGTCATATGCTTTGAAGAAAAATTCAGCAGGGTAGAGGGTTGAGGGTCAGCAGGGGCAGGTGTGTGTGTGTGTGTATGTGCATTTTGGGGGAGATGGCAGCACCCCCTCGTCTTGAAAGTGTTTCTTAAAGTCCCAGCATCCTAATAGGCGGGGAACTCGCGAACAAACAGACACACCCAGACTGTAGAGCAGGTCAGAGGGAAACTTCCTTGCAAGACCTGCCCAGAATCGTGGCCAGAGAAAGCAAACCCAAACAGCTCCAGGGTTTCCTTCTTTTTTTTTTTTTTTTTTCAGGGTTTCCTTCTTTTAATGAAAAATTTAGCTGGGGTGCAAAGAAGGCAGCTTCAGCCCTTTGGGCAACGGGAGTTTGTAAGCAGCCATCTCAAGGAGGGGATCTGTGGCCTTTGCGGGGAAGGACCTTCTTGTCCTCACCTTGATCAAAGGTGCCCAGGATCACTTTCTTCCTCTTGGAAGATCCTGGCTTTGGGATCCTAGTTGCTGAAGGCCTGGCTAGACATCACCTGACCATGGAGGTTGTTTTTAAGGTCAAGATACAAGAATTCACTGTTTTTGTATGTCTGTCAACCTGGGAGCACTTGCAATGTCACTTTGCAAAGGATAATACGTCCACCAGTTTTGTGACGGAGGGTAAGTCACCCTAACCTTTTAGACCTGACTTTACCCAGTAAGAATGATTATAATGCCTACTTCAGAGTGTTTGGTGAGGAGGAGACGAAGGGATGTACGTAAAAGGCCAGGTCATGTCCTATAAAGTGAAAGTGATTGCAACAGTGTGGCGTGGCATAAGTACAGACATACAGACCAATAGAATAGAGAGCCCAGAAATAAACCCGCATATATAGCGAACTGATTTTCAATAAGAGTGCCAAGACTACTCAGTGGGGAAAAGACAGCCTCTTCAACAAATGGCACATGCAAAAGAATGAAGTTGGACCCTTACCTTATGCCATATATAAAAATTAACTGAAAATGGATTAGAAACCTAAATACAGGGACTTCCCTGGTGGCGCAGTGGTTAAGAATCCGCCTGCCAACTCAGGGGACACGGGTTCGAGCCCTGGTCCAGGAAGATCCCACATGCCGCAGAGCAACTAAGCCCATGTGCCACAACTACTGAAGCTGTGCTCTAGAGCCCACGAGCCACAACTACTGAAGTCTGCACACCTAGAGCCCGTGCTCCACAACAAGAGAAGCCACTACAGTGAGAAGCCCGCACATCACAACAAGCCCCGACTTGCTGCAACTAGAGAAAGCCCGTGCGCAGAAACGAAGACCCGAGGCAGCCAAAAACAAAAAACAAACAAACAAAAAAAACACCTAAATACAAGAGTTAAAACCATAAAACAACACAGGGGCAAATCTTCATAACCTTGGATTTTTTTTAAAAAAAAAATTTATTTATTTATTTAGGCTGAGCTGGGTCTTAGTTGCAGCATGTGGGGTGTTTTTTTTTTAGTTGCGGCATGGGGGCTTCTTAGTTGTGGCATGTGGGATCTAGTTCCCTGACCAGGGATCGAACCTGGGCCCCCGGCATTCGGAGCATGGAGTCTTACCCACTGGACCACCAGGGAAGTCCCCATCATCTTGGGTTTGGCAATGGTTTCTTAAACATGACACGAAAAGCACAAGCAACAAAAGGAAAAATAGATAAATTGGACTTCAAATTAGAAACTTTTGTGTATCAAAAGACACTACAAGGTGGGAATTCCCTGCTGGCCCAGTGGTTAGGATTCCGCGCTTTTGCTGCTGAGGGCCCAGGTTCAACCCCTGGTCTGGGAACTAAGATCCTGCAAGCCGCGTGGCTGGGCCAAAAAAAAAAAAAAAAAGTTGAAAAGAGACTACAAGAAAGTGAGAAAACAAACTACAGAATGGGAGAGAATATTTGCAAATCATATATCTAATAGGATCCAAAAAATATAAAGAACTCTATGACTCAGGAACAAGACAATCCAATGAACAAAATGGCCAAGCGACTTGGAAAGATTAAAAAATGGCCAGTAAGCACATGAAAAGATGTTCAACATCATTAGACACTAGGGAAATGCAAATCGAAAGCATAGTGAGATGTCACTTCCCACCTACTGGGATGGCCATAATAAAAAAAATGGAAAATAACAAGTGTTGATAAGAATGTGGGGAAAGCTTCCCTGGTGGCGCAGTGGTTGAGAATCTGCCTGCTAATGCAGGGGACACGGGTTCGAGCCCTGGTCTGGGAGGATCTCACATGCCGCGGAGCAACTAGGCCTGTGAGCCACAACTACTGAGCCTGCGCGTCCGGAGCCTGTGCTCCGCAACGGGGAGGCCACAGCAGTGAGAGGCCCGCGTACCGCAAAACAAAACAAAACAAAACAAACAAACAAAAAAGACTAAGGCATTGTCTTTCACAGTAACTTGTCCATAATAGCATCAGGGGCCCTACAGAAAGACCGAGCGTCTGGGGAAGCTGCCCCTGCTTAGGCACAAGAGTGCCCCCCTCAAGAATGTGCAGTCATGGTAGCAGTCTGGTGGCCAAAAGAGGGGGCCCAAAGGTGACTTGTCATTAGTTACAGCTGGTTTCAGAAGTGGTGGCTGTGTGACAGTGATGTTGGAGGGTTTTAATTGCTCCTGAATTAATGTGCTTACTCCTCACCCCTGGGGCGCCTGGGTTTAATTACTGTCTTAGGTCACATATGCAAATGAGTCTGCTACCATTCCTGGTCCCTGTGGATGGCAGCCCTGATTACCAAGCCCTCACACTTTGCAGCAAGATGGGCAGGAAGAAGGCCAGGCTGGCCTCCCCCTAGAGCAGAACTGGATGAAGGTGGTGCCTTGCCGGCCACATTTATGAGCCTAGATGAGCTGACACGTTCAAGGCTGCGTCTGGGGAGCCGTTATTACCTGGAGGCACCGAGAGATGAGTTGTCAATGGCAGAGGAGCCCTGGAGGACCTGAACTCCGGAACCCTTGGGGATAGAGGGTTCTTACAAAAAGGAAAGATTTGGAAAGATGTCGGCCTGCAGAAGGGACCGTGGACCAGGGGTGGCCAATTCAAAAGCCATGGAGGGCTGGGCAGGCCTGTAACTAAGGGAAGCAGGAGGCAGGGGGCTGCCTTCAGAAGAATCCCTGGCGGTCCAGGGGTTAGGACACGCGCTTTCACTGCCGAGGGCCCAGATTCAATCCCTGGTCGGGGAACTAAAATCCCACATGCCGTGGGGCAACTAAGCCCACTCACTGCAACTATTGAGCCTGAGGGCCACAACTACAAAGAAGTCCTCGCACCGCAATGAAAGGTCCTGCACGCTACAACTAAGACCCGACGCAGCCAAAATTAAATAAATAAATGTTTAAAAAAAAATGGCTTAAAAAAAAAGAAGATGGTGGCCAACTGTTGTCTTCTAGGGATGCGGGCCCAGTGTTGGCAATTTTCCAATCCATTAGAACGCAGAAATTGGAATATTTAAAAAAAATAAATGTATTTATTTATTTTTGGCTGTGTTGGGTCTTCATAGTTGCGCACGGGCTTTCTTTAGTTGCAGCGAGCAGGGGCCGCTCTTCATTGCGGTGCGTGGGCTTCTCATTGCGGTGGCTTCTCTTGTTGCAGAGCATGGGCTTTAGCATGTGGGCTCAGTAGTTCTGGCTCGCGGGCTCTAGAGCACAGGCTCAGTACTTGTGGCGCATGGGCTTAGCTGTTCTGTGGCGTGTGGGATCTTCCTGGACCAGGGCTTGAACCCGTGTCCCCTGCATTGGTAGGCGGATTCTTAACCACTGCGCCACCAGGCAAGATTTCTTTTTTTTTACAAGGAATCTGTTTTTTAGATTTTGACAACTCATTTGAACTAAAAATAAAACACTAGGTTGCCTGCGTTTGGGGGGTGGGGTGGGGGTTAGCCGGGAAGGGGCTCAAGGAACTCTTGGGGGTGTTGGAAACTGTCTGTTGTGGTGGTGGTGCTGGTTACCCAGGCGTATATGTGAAAACACTTCAAACTGTATACTTAAAACAGGTGCCTGTTACTGAATGTTAATTATACGTCACTGAGGTTTGTTCAGTGGGTCCCCACACTTCTCCCAGGTTGCTGTGAACTTTCCATTCCAGACTCTGTCCCTTTTTGTTCAGTCATGGCCACAAGTGCTTTATATGCTCTAAAGACCTTCCTCCTCTTTCCCTATGCGCTGTACCTCTTCCTAAGTAAGTGTATCAGCACCTGATGGTTTAATCTATGCTGGGTGGGAGCCTAAGTTAATGTGACCATTTATAATACTCTGTAACAAGCCATGAGGTAGCGCTATTGGAGTATTAGCCTCATCGTACAGATTTGTTCAGCTGTTCAGTGGGAGGGCCAGAATCCAAACCTAGGTGGTCCAGCTCCTGCTGTGCGCTCAGCCACTGCACCGCATACGCCTGGGCTGCTGCGGCCAGCAGGATCTCCACTGCTGGGAGGAGAGCTGAGTGTACACAGAATTCCTAGTCAAGAGCCAGGCTCCTTCCCTGCAGATGGCACAGCTCGCAGCTCTGTGGCCTGAGCTGACTGCCTTCGGACGCCATCTTCCGGCCTCAGCTGCATTCAACAAAAATAAAATTACCAGGGCGGGCGGGTTTGTTTCAGGGGAGCCTGGCATTCTAGGCCTGCCTGGTCATCGCCAGTCCTGCAATCCACCTCCTGTGCTGCAGTGCTTCTCAGGCTGAGTTGCACATTGGAGTCAGCTGGGAAATTTAATACTGAGTCTTTGGTTTCTACTCTGAGGTTCTGATTTACTTGGCCTGGGCAATGGGAGACTTAAAGGCTTCCGAGGTGATTCCAATGTATGGCCAGGTTTGCAGACTACACTGTTTCAACTTTTCAGTTGATTTTTGTTCTGATGTTGCAGGAATCTGGAAGACCACCACAGATGAAAAGTAAATATTTTGCGGGAAAGTATTTGTATTATGAGGTTAAAATTTAAAGAGAAAACACATAATGCAAGTCCAGAGACTACTACCAAAGATGTTTACTTTAAAAACACTTTAAGGTCCTGCAGTTGTGATCCAGAGAAATGTTTAACATCATAGCTCATCTTAAAGCCCAAGAGTGGCTTTCTGGAAACTCAGAATTAACGTAGCCTGTCCTGCTTCACACAGGGCCCCCAGGAAGAGGCCAAGGGTCTGCAATTCCTCCTGGCCTACTCCTGCCCATCCGCATCAGGAACATGCTTCGTGCTGTCTCTGCTGGGTCAGAGTTGTCAACCATCTTCCCCAGGGGCTCAGTGTCCCCAGGGCCAGGGAGGCCCCAGCAGCCTTCCTTCCGGGTGGAGCAGATCTGAAAGGGCTCCTTGCCCTTTAACCCAAGAGTGATAAATGCGTTTAACTGCCCGTCATTGTTTTAAAATTAAAGTGTCAGGAAATGTTGACATGAAACCAAGTTTAGAGACAGTAATGCTAACTTGCTGCTTTAAAGTTTGGATGAACGAACATTCTAGGGAGACTATCAGGCCGAGTTCGACTCACTTCCTTGCAGTCAGTTTTTAGATGGAAACCAGTCATACAAAGCTGGGACAGGTGAGTGGCTTTGGCTGTACACAGGAGAGCTGTACCACATTAGGTGAAGAAGGGTTTTGTTATTACTTGGAGATTATGGTTTAAGACGTATGTGTGTGGTTGCCCAGTGCAAAAGGGGTGGTGGCTTTGTGACATGACTCGAGTCCTACCGTTTAGTCAAATACTAATCTAGGTATTACTGTGAAGCTACTCTGCAGACACAATTAAAACCACTTATCTGCTGACTCTGAACAAGGAATGATCTTGGATGACCCAGGTGGGCCTGAATCAGGTGAAAGGTCTTAGAAGTAGGGCTGACCCAAGAGAAATTTCACCTGTGTCCTGGTCCCCTCCCTTCTGACTGGCTGCCCTATGGATTGTGGATTAGCTTAGCCACAATCACAGGAGCCAATTCCTTGTGATAAATCCCTTAATATACGTACCTTCTACTGGCTCTGCTTCTTGGGTTAAACCCTGATACAGATGAGCAACAACAACAGTGTCCACTGGGGGGCCTCACCAGGTATTATAACACAATTCAGAGCAACCATAGTATTTCGTGTCTCACTGGTGCTCAGTCGTTTCTCTACAATGGTGCTTTCTGCAGTGCTAATGCTTCACATCCGTGGTACCCAACTCAGTGGGCATCAGCCACGTGGAGCCTCTGAGCACTTGAAATCAGGTTAGTGAAAATAAGGAAAGAAATTAAATTAAAACATTTTTTCTTTCAATTTTTTAGGCCATGCTGTGCAGCATGCAGGATTTTAGTTCCCTGACCAGGGATCGAACCTGTGCCCCCTGCATTTGGGGTGTGGAGTCTTAACCACGGGACCATCAGGGAAGTCCCAAAATTAAATTTTAATGTATCTAAGTAGGGTTCTCCAAGACCCTCTGGATGCCCTCCTACCGCCCCAGAGCTACCTCTAACCATTCTTTTACCAGTTTCCCCTAAGGATGGAGAACCTGCCCCCCAGCCTGCCCAGGACGCTCAGCTTCCCTCTGGTTTGGACTCATGGTGTGACCTGAAAGCTGCTGTCCTTGAGGTAACCTGTGAGAGCTCTTTTCTCCCAAATTAACATGTCTGATCCTGAAGTCAGGCCTCTGGTCCGGGCGCTGCCCGAGCTGCTGTGGAAGGGCACAGGCTACCCCATCTCCCACCTCTTCCCAAACCTGCCCTTCCCCAGGGCTTACGTGGCGTCCTGCACAAACTCCTCCCCCGCTTCTGTCATGACACAAAGCCTCAGCTCTTGTAGAGGTGCTCCATGAATACTCAAGACGTGAGGACAGACAGACTGACGGACCACTTCATACACACAGAGCATCCCTATGGGTCACTGAGGCCTTTTTATTTTGCACACAAAACCACCGGGGATCTTGCCTGTGGACGCCTTGGAGATTACAATGCAGACACACATGGCTCCAGACACTTGGTGGAAGCGAGGTGAGAAAAACAATGATTTGGGCCAATTATATAATTAGAGAGCTAGGGTTTCCAGCAGGGTTCCAGTTGGTCAAGCTCGGCTTCTGCAGCGGGTCTAAGGAAGCACTGAGAACGTCACAGGAAGGGGAGAGGGCAGTTAACTATCAGAGGCCCCTCAGAGCATCGGCGGGGGCCTTGAGCTGCCCAGGTGACATCAGGAGCAGGTCTAATTAGCCGACGAGTGACCGCAGGGCTCACCCGCCCACAGCTTACTTGGCGAGGGGGTTTCTGAAGTTCCTGCCGGCAAACTTGGCCTTGCTGCCCAGTTCCTCTTCAATTCTTAGGAAGCAGAAAGATAGACAGGGAGGGAAAGAGAGAAGTCACACCTCAGTGCAGTAAGTTTTCCCACCCAGAGAAGTGGTTAAAGACACACTTCCTGCCAGGAAGTTGGGGACCCAACCATCGCCCAGTCTGTCTAACTATTCCCCTAAATTTGAGCTTCTTGGAGATGCCAGGAATAGAAGAGCATTCGGTTCTCTCCGTCCACCCAATTCACCCAACAAGTTGTCCACTGGCCGCCCCTTCGCCTTCCTTCTCTTCCCCCCAATGTTTCTGAAGGACAAAGGAGAAGAAATGGTAGGATTGCTATTTCTTAGAATATTTAAGAAAATGTTTTTTCAATGAAAGGATAACCCAGTTTCTGCAACAAATGGCACAGGGAAATAAGGAGGGAGCACTCATTAGTGTGAACTCTGTTTGGATCCTGATATCAAAAAAAAAAAAGGGGGTATTGATAGTACCACTAATCGTGGGCATCATCATTGTAGAGTGGTTATGTTAAAAAACAAAAATAAGTCTTTATCTGAAAGAAATATATACAAGTGAAATCATAAGATGCCTGGAATTCGCTTTAAAATTCTCCAGGAAAAAAGGGTGTAAAGAGACAAAACATGGAGGAACACAGACAGCTGGTGTATCCAGGTAATGGGGAAGGGAGTACATTCTACTGTTCACTGATTTTTTTTTTTTTTTTTTTTTTTGCGGTTCGCAGGCCTCTCACTGTCGTGGCCTCTCCCGTTGCGGAGCACAGGCTCCGGACGCGCAGGTTCAGCGGCCATGGCTCACGGGCCCAGCCGCTCCGCGGCATGTGGGATCTTCCCGGACCGGGGCACGAACCCGTGTCCCCCGCATCGGCAGGCGGACTCTCAACCACTGCGCCACCAGGGAAGCCCCAGATTTTTTTATATGCCTGAAATTTTCCAGGATAAAGTTTTAAAGATGGGGTATGGTGGGAGGACTTATAAAATGGAAGTTCCTTTTCCCTTCAAGACTGGAATAAAATAACAAAAGGGCAGGTCTCCCTGTGTTTATAGGTGCTTCCCAAGGACACACTGAGACAAAAACGGGAGGGATCAGAACGTCAGAAGGCGCTGAACACTGAAACCCTGCTGTGTGCCCGCTGGCGATTCTTCTTCCTCTCTGTGAGCTCTGGTATCTTTGTCCACAAAACAAGGGTGTAAAATGAGAGCATCACTAAGGCTTCCCTGTAGCTCCCCAACTTCTGATTCAGTTGTCTAAAGGGGAGCCAATTCCCTCTCCCACCAGAAGATGGCAGCATCGTGTGGAACAGGCCCCGCTCTGGGCCAACGCTGCCAGGCACCCGACCGTGCCAACCTAACATATCAGGGGCCAGGGCCCCTGCCCCAACCCTTGTACCAGCCCCACAGGGCCAGGGGCTCCTCCTGGAGACCAAGCAAGCCCACACACGCAGCGAAGGTAGCCTCTCTACCTGAGGATCTGATTGTACTTGGCCAAGCGCTCGGATCGGCATGGTGCACCAGTCTTGATCTGGAAGGAGAAAAGAAAGGCCACGGTTGCTTACAGTGGACACTGAATCTTCATGGGCATTTTGGGCAAGGGGAAAGTGCCACGGCAGAGAGCCAGCAATTTCTTAAAGAGGATCCCTGGCCCTAGGAAGAGGGGATAAAAGGGGCACCCAGGACCCCATTGTCCCCCCTGCCCCCCAAGTCTGTGCTCAGGAAGTTGAGGTCAGAGAGAGAAGCAGGGAGCACCCTTCACCCCAGGGAGCTCTTTACCTGCCCAGTGCACAGTCCCACCACCAGGTCGGCGATGAAGGTGTCTTCAGTCTCCCCGGAGCGATGCGACACCATGACACCCCACCCATTGGACTGGGCCAGCTTGCACCTAGAAGCCAGGGACAAGCAGACAGCATGGCTCCACTGCCTGGGCACTGTGGTCCCTGCTGGCCTCCTGAGGCCATGACTCATCACTCCGGGTGGGGGGCCAGGGGCAGCCCTGAGCTCCCAACTGCTGGGGAAGAGGGTAACCCTCGCCCGCTCTGAAGGGCCCGAGGACCTTTCTCTGCCCTCTAGTCACGTTTGAACAACTGGGTTCAGCCTCCTCGAGGGAGAGAGACGTGTGTCTCCTGACTAACGTTCTCCGTGTGACAGTAAATCAGGAGTGTAGGGCCACCAAGTGGTCAGGATTAGAACACAACCGCCCAACACCCTGATCCCCTTGGGGCCAAAGCTTACTCTAAAGGTCCCCAGGAGTCCCAGTCAGGAGGCCCCGCCCTCCGCGCAAGGGCACTTACGCCTGCAGGGACTCAGTCACGGAGCCGATCTGGTTCACTTTGAGCAGGAGGCAGTTGCACGACTTCTCGCTCACAGCCTTGGAAATCCGCTTGGGGTTGGTCACGGTGAGGTCGTCCCCCACCACCTGGATTCCCGCGCTGGCAGTGAACTTCTGCCAAGCTTCCCAGTCATCCTGGTCGAAGGGGTCCTCGATGGACACCACTGAGCAGAGCAGGGCAAGGGCGTGTTCCCTCAGCGTGGCCTCCCAGGCTGCTGACCCCGCAGCACCCCAGAGCCCCCTCCTGTCCTCCCCTCCCGACTCACCTGGCCTCCCAACCCCCTCCCGGGACAAGGATTGCAGTCACGTGCAATCCTGCAACCCCACAGTTGTTAAGTGGGAAACTTGCGGCCCAGGACGGTGAGTTTAGCGCCACTGAGAGTAAAAACAGAGCTGTGGACCCAGAGGGGTAAAGACCGGGCTTCGTGTCCTGGCTCCGCGTCCTGGCTCCGCTTCCACCAAGTTACTTAACGTTAAACGCAAGGCCTTAGAGACGCTTCCTGGTCTGAACACCTGCTCCACCATTTGCTGTGTGTCCCTGGGCAAGTTCTAACCCACTCTGTGCCTGTGTCCCCTCTCCCATGCGCATGAGGTGACGCAGAGCCTAGGAGCACCCAGTGGTCCTGGCTCTCACGGCTCCTTTCCTCACTTTCAGTGGAGCCAGGACCACGTTTGCTCAGGAGGCTGTTGTGACAGTGACAGGAGGCGATTGCACTGCACCACGGCTGGCCGGCTGCCCGCTCTGCTGCACCAGGCACCCCAGTGAAGGCCTCACCCACTCGCACACCTGCAGCCGCTCCGGGAGCACTCACCTGGGTAGTCCCTGATGAAGGACTTGTACAGGTTGGCCAGCTCGTCGGGTGTGATGTACCTGCTGGGGTCATCGGGTGACTTGAAGTCCAGGTCATACTTGCCCGACCTGAAGAACTCAGAGGCGGCCACATCCATGCCAACGACGACCTTATCGGTGTAGCCCGCCTTCCCGATGGCGTTCTTCAGCAGCTCCAGGGCTGGAAAGAGATGCGGTGAGAGTTTGGAAACCAGGAGGATGGAGATAAAATTCCCCTTTAACTCTGCCAAATGGGAACCGTAACGGAAGAGGAAGAGGTGCTCTGGCCCCAAGCACCAGTTTCAAAGATTCCAGTTACTCTTTTCTGCTTTGGGGCAAGAAACCATTGGTCAGGGCCACTAGTGCATGGCCAAGTTGGAAATGGACTCTAAGAGGCTTTTTCACTGACAAGTGCTCCCAAATTTAGCACCAAAGAACAGCTGTGCCGGCCAAGATACAGTGACCAGCTGAGATCAGCTGTCCCGCAGAACTGGCTTTAAATAGAGCCAATGCTGAGATCCAAGAGGGAGCCCGCACAGCGAGGCCCCCGCTCCAGCTCTGCTGTCCGGCCCAGGCTCAGGGTCGGCCTCGCTCGGCAGCGCTGCCGGTAGGGAAACTGACAGACACCGGCCCCTGTTCCAGTGTTCCCACCCAAGACCCTCAAGATTCAAACTGCGTGAAGGGCCACTTTTTATAGGTTAAAATAGCCGAACATCAGCAATTTCGTATGACCGACCCAACGAGCAGGATGGACATTTCCTTCACTAGCCATCCTTGAAGGCAATGAAATATGCTTGCAACCCTACTTGTTCTCCTAAAACAAAAAATTCATCCGTGAATTCTTTTCCTAGGACTTCTGTATTCTCTACTCAACTCTCACATTTCATCCTGTGCCTAAGGATTCAAAGTTAAATAAAGCCTGTGCAGCATTACGGCAGCTGAATGACCCGAAATGGTTACTGACAGCAGCAGTCCTCATCACAGCCAGCATCCTTGAACACGGAGCAGGTTGCGAACCCTTGCCATCGCTGGGGGAGCAGGGACGACAGCAAGAAAACGAACCACCTCCCAACCCCACCGTCAGCCCAGTTTAAGCAAATCATCAGGACGTTCAGAAGTCGAATTAGTAAGATAATTTAGCGTGATTTGTTTTTTTTAAAAAATGAAGCGCTAGCTCCCATGTCTGCAGGGTTTTGCATTTTGCTACTTAATGAACGAACGGTGGAAAGAGCAGCACCCCTGAGGGCAGGCGTGGAAGGCTCGCAGACGCTGGGGGCGGTGCTCAGAAACCCAGGGGCTTCCTCCGGAGCCTCTACCTTCTTTGTTCTCCAGGATGTTGGGAGCAAACCCGCCTTCGTCTCCCACGTTGGTGGCGTCTTTCCCGTATTTCTCCTTGATCACATTCTTCAGGTTGTGGTATACCTCCGCTCCAATGCGCATGGCCTCCCGGAAGTTTTCGGCCCCGACGGGGAGGATCATGAACTCCTGCATGGCCAGCTTGTTGCCAGCGTGAGAGCCCCCATTGATGACGTTGAAAGCCTGTGGGGAGAGACACAAGTACAGCTCCAGGCCCGGGGGGTCCCGCCCCTCAGCAGCCCCACGACGCCCAGGTGCATGGCCCCCATGTGGGGCCCGTGCGGCTCTGAAGCCACCAGGTCTCTCTGCACTGCAGTCACTACCACCGCAAGTGCACACAACCCGACAAGGCAGTACAATTTTCATCTCCCATCAACAACTAAGGAGATGGGTGCAGGGCGGCTGAGTCACCTGCTCAGGGTCACTCTTAGCTGGCGGCGGCGGTGGAGTTATTTGCAGCCGAGACCCCCAGAGCCTGCTCCTACCCGTGTGGAGAGTCACACGTGGATGAGGTCAAGAGGCGGGAGGTCTCGGGACCCCATGAGAAAGTGAACACTCGCCACTCACCGGAACTGGCAGGATGACCTCAGCATTGCCAGCCAAGTCGGCAATGTGGCGGTACAGGGGCACCCCCTTCTCAGCGGCGCCAGCCTTGCACACAGCCAGGGACACTCCCAGGATGGCGTTCGCACCAAACTTGGCTAGAACAGAACAGGTTACGTTAACTGATTTCTTACTCATCAGCCTTCCTCCTGCTGGCCGCCCCCACCTGCACCACTGTGTGCACCCTGGATGTATTCGGAACCTTTTCCTTTCTATCTCCTTTGCATATTCACACCAGAAATGCAGTAGCCTTCCACATAAGCTGCTTTTTCCCCCAAAGAGAAAGCCCTTTCTTTGGTCCATGGGACTCTGGAAAATCCCACAAATTGCTCGATTATATAAAGCACGAGCCTCTTCTGAGTAACCCTACATGCCTGGTGCTGTCGGCTGGCTATGCTCCTGACATTTAAAAACGTGATTTATTAGAGTTAGGGGAGGACCACAGACAGTTACGTAATTCATCGTTAGGGACGACACGACCTCTCCCCAAAGGACTTCAAGGGTCTTCAGGAGAAGCCGCAACCTCCCTGGCGAAGACCCCACCTCAGGCCACTCACATTTATTTTCCGTGCCATCCATCTCTATCATCAGCTTGTCGATCTTCTGCTGCTCCACGACGCTCAGTTTCTACAGGGAGAGCGAGGATAAGCTGCTTGGGAGGGAGTGGGGTCTCTACCTGCATGCCCTGTGCCCTCCTGTCCCAGAGCCATCAACCCTGGGAACCGTGCAAAGCCCAGATCAGTTCTGTGTTATCCATGCGTCTGGCAGGCAAAAAAAGGGGGGAATGCCAAGAGAAAATGGGGAAGCAGAACAATGCCCTTCACTTGCTTTAAGAGCATCAGGCACTTCTCCAAGCACGAGGGATCCGACAATGCATGGTCCTCATGTCGTGAAGGGGAGTCTACCGAGGGAGTCCGAGGTCACGTTACACACGAGGCAGAATTGTCTGGTTCATGCTAAAGAAGGAATTACTCCAAAGCAGTGTGACTTTTGGGGCAGCAAATAACAGAATTCATTGTTCTTTACCATCAAAGTCAGCTTCTGCCATCACTCGGCTGCCCTCAGTGACAGCAAACTCCATCATCTGATGGGAGATACGAGCTTTGTATGCAGTCCACCATCATTTAGCATGATGTTTGACGACTGATGAAAATGACTATTTTTGGCGAGAGTATAAATAAAACTAGTGTCTTAAAAACTGGCTCAAAGTAATGTAATAAAAGTCGGCATTACTTTAAATACTCCGTAAGTGAATGATACCAGCATATTATTTATAATGTTTCTTATATAAAACCTAAAATATGAAAGGAAACCAGAATCTGTAAGCCCACCGTGCCACGTTAACAATTTGGCATCTTTGGCTTTCGTGACAAGGCATCTTTGGGTAAAGTTAGAAGCCACCCCAGCAGATGGCTTGAGGCCAACCCTCACCAAGAGTTAGACTGAAGTTTGTCTCCCCCAGGTAAAGAAAAATGTCCCGGAAAGCCCTGCTCACTGTCAGGCCAGGTGAGGGCGCTGAGGCACAAAGAACATTGGCGTGTGGAGGGCCCCAGGAGGCCGGGACGAAGGTGTGCGCGGCAAGGGCAGTGCTGAAAACCTCCGCCTGGGGACGATTACAGCCAGCCATGTGGGCCAGGCCACAGCAGGCAAGCTGGGGAGAGGATCGGCAGAGGAGCCGCTTGCCACCTGCGTGCAGGGTGGAGCCGGGAGAGGGGCCCTACCAAGGAGGACACACAGGCCGAGGCTGGGTTTGGACCCGACAAAGGGCCACGGCTACGGAGAGCGGGGCTGGAGGGAGGATCAACGAGACCAAGCTGCACAGTAGGTTGGGCTGTGGGATCCCCAGACCCACTTCACCTACAGCAGCTCCGCTTTTACCTGTTTGACACATTGAGGCTCCAGGTAGGAATTTATATAACGGAAATTCTGCTGTTTAACAACACAGTAAATAATTCCACAGTTCACGAAAAATGAGTCAGTCGCCACGGATACTACATTTAACGCCCCTGAGAGCCGCTCTTAAAATCTGGATCTTAACCCCCCGAAGGTCAAGATGGTTGTGGGGAAACATCAAGGCTCTAAGAGCCGCCTGTCCCTCAGATCCAATTCCATGCGCTGTTAGCCATGGACACATGGACAGGCAGAGGGTGGGTTAGGAAAGGCGAAGTTATTCGCATGCACGACAGGGAATCCAACCGGCTTCTTTAGCTCTCAGAATAAGCTCTCCATGAACAGAAAAGCCTCCTGGGCTGGCCTGGGAGGCGCTCTGATAGCATTAACATACATTAGTTATCAGGAGGCAGGTCCTACCTTGCTAACCAGGGCAGGCGCAATAGTTTTATTGATGTGCTCAACAGCCTTTGAGACACCTAGAAGGAATAATCAAATCAAATTACCGACATTAATGAAAGACAGGCTTGAGCAGCACTGCTGGAGAGAACCACTCACCACGTTAACCCAGATATTCAGAGCCCACCAAAGACCTTCAATGGGACCTCCTTCAAATCCCCAGCGCCCTCTCCCCCTGGAATCGGAGGGCTTTCTGGCCCAGTCTGAGTGCTCTTACCTAGGACCCCCAAGGGTTAGAGCCGCACACAGAGCAACCATCCAGAATGTCTGCAGGGAGGTTAGTTGGCAAGACCATGCACTGGGCAGGCCAGCTGCAGAGACTAAAGGACGCCCAATGTATGTATTACCTGTGTGCACAGGGCTGGTGCCAGGAACTCGTTAATATACTTAACGGGTCTGGAGACACCTGACCAGTAGAGATGGGCAGAGAAGGAAAAAAGAAAGACTGAGAAGAGAACAGGCTGGGAAGGAGGCTGAGTGAGAGAAAGAGAGGAAACAGGAAGACAGGGGAAACAGGAAGACAGGGACCATGCATTTGTCCTCATCACAGTCAGGGCACAGCGCTGTCCTGCTGCTGTAGGCACGTACCGCGTGGGCTGCAAGGCCCCTGGGGAGAGCTCTGCACAAGCTGCCTCCCTACAGCAGGCCACTGGGACCCTGGCCCAGTGCCCCCAGCCCCACCTCGCCCTTGCCCGCGCCCCCTCCTCTGCAGTGTTTTTGGACTCTTTCCTAATCGCCCTCCCTGGGGAGTTGGCAGCACACGTGCCCTCCACCTGTCTACACGTGTGGCCCTTCGGAGGGCCACAAACCATGAACTGTCATGATGTTTTTGCTTCCTCTCCAGAACCAATTCCCGTCCCCGTTGAGAATGCACGGTCTAGCCCTATCTGCTTTTCTGGAGTTTGGCCACACAGGTTCTATCTACAGAAAGGTGAGCACTGCCAACACAGTTTCCAGCCCGTCTGCATACAGCCCAGCGCAGGCTGGCTCTGCCAAAGAGACCGAAAGACAACGACAGCCCATCAACGGTGAGCCATCAGCCAGGCCTTTGGGAGCTCTTCTCCTCCGCGACTAGACCCTTGAAGAGGCCTGATGGCCCGGAAGGCCCTCAGAGCCCTCCCGGAGGATGCGAGGCTGCCCCTTAGTACTAGATAACTTGTCCTCTTCTTCTCCCACATCCCCTGACCCAACCAGGAGTTCTTCACAGACTGGAGACAAACCGCAGCAGAAGTTAAGTGTTACGGCACCTGCCCTGAGCTACGGGGTCAGGGGTGCTGGGACCCATCAGCCCGCTCTCCCCTCTCCTCCACGTGCAGCGCCCATACTCGCTGCCCACACTCTGGGCCGAGTCAGAGGTCTGCTACCCTCAAACGCAAGCCACGGGGAGCGCGAGGGAGGCTGTGGCTGCCGGGAGGCCGGCCTGGGTTCGGCCCTTACCTTTGCCCATGTAGCGCGTCTTGTCATTGTCCCGGAGCTCCAGGGCCTCGTAGATACCAGTTGAGGCGCCACTGGGCACAGCAGCTCTGAAGAGACCTGGATGTTGAGAGAGGGAGGGCAAGAAATAGTTAATGACTAAGAAATAGCTCCCGCCCTTGACCAAGTCCCTCCCCGCTCACTGAGGGAGCTGCCCTTAGGAAACAGTTACTTCCTCCCAACGATGGGAGGACTCAGACGGGCTGCTTCTCCTGCCTGTCATGTTTTTATGATTCCGCACTGCAGACACTAGAGCATAGCTGATGAATTTCTCTAAAGAAAAAGGTCTAGAGCAGAGCTTCTCAGATTTTAACGTGCACACATATCACCTGTGGGTTAAAGTGCAGATTCCAAAACAAATGGGAGGTCTGAGCCCACACTTCTCAAAGCTCCCCATGGGTGCCCCGGAGCTGGGCCGTGGACCACCCCCAGCAGCGTGGCCTAAAAGAAATACAATGCAGGCCACCTACGGGATTTAAGCTTGTCTAGCAGCTAGTAATCCACGAAAACACTGGGCTATTTTAGACAGTCCAGCTCTAGAGCACCGTGGCCAAGCTTCCCTTAGACAAGTGAGATCAGGTTGCCAGCTTTCAAGCCTTGAAAGCGCTGGCTCAAGAGGAATCTACAGCTCATCTGCCTCAGCTTAAGGAGCAATAAATGCTATATGGGGCTTCTCTGCATAACAGGAAACCAGAAAACAGGACAGACTGGAAGAGGAAAGGAATAAGCACAATAACACTAGAACCCAGTCAAGCATGCACTGCGCAGTCCTGCAGATACAGAAACCAGCTGCCTGGCTAAGCCGAGACTGTGGAGCAGAAAAGCGGCAAATCTTCTTGGAGAAGGACAGACAGTGCCAAGAAAGGTACCGCAGAAATCCGGTTACACAGGGCAGGAGGGTTAGGGGAGCAGGAAGTGTAGGCAGCCTCTTGAATCTCCCTGAAACCGTTAGGGATTTCCCCATCTGAGGTATGCCGAGAACTAGGGGGTGTGGGAGATGTGAAGGCAACGAACTAAGAGGAAAAACCCAACCAAGTATCGCAGTCATACTTGGTTGCATGCCTGTGCCACCGCACTGACTGTGTGACCAGCAGGACACACGTTCTTCTTGACACAGGCCCTGGCTTTCTCTGTATCCATCAGGCGCTGGGCCAGGTGAAGAAATGAGGAAAGCAAGAGTGACCCTAAGGTCAACTGTGGACTTTGGGTGATGATGTGTCAACACACGTTCGACTGTAACAAAGGTACCGCTCTGGTGGGGATGGTGATAGTGGAGACAGGGGGTAGATAGGAATGCTCTGTACCTTCCACTCAATTCTGCTGTGAACCTAAAACTGGTCTAAAAAATAAATTCTAAGAACGAAAGAAGTGATGAAAGGTTCTTAACAAATTTATGACTTCCTGGTTTTTTTTCTTTTCTTAAAAGGATTAAGACACATAAGAGAAAGTTCCATTCATTTCAATGTCAAAAGACATTAATTTTAGTCATTTTAAAGAGTTTCAAAGAACATTCCCCCTCCCAACAATCTTCCAGCGTCCTGGGTCTTCTCGTCGTCCAAAGTCCATTGACTTCAAGTGCAAAGTCCCGCCCTCTGACTAAGTGTGCCACAGCTTCATAAGCTGAAAGGAAGTTCTCGCCGCCTTCTGAGAACACGCGGCATTTGCCACAAGGCACATGCCCAGAAGGAGCCGTGTTCTGAGGGCACCCCGACAGTAACCAAAGGCAGACTCCTGCCCTGTGAAGCTCGACTCCAGGGGCCTTCACTTTCTGGGCAAGGGGGAAGGGAGGACCGGAAGGGAAGGGTTCCACAGCCAGGCCTGTGATTCAGACCATGACTCAGCTCTGACCGGCAGGTCTGTGCTCAGCACCTCTGGGTGATTCTGCCTGAAGCTCCTTTTCCAACTTCAACCATTTAGAAAGCAGCTGAGACATTGCTGGAGGTAATGCAGGGCTAGGGAAGCACTAGATTTTCTTAAAGTAAAAAAGAAAAATGGGGGAGCTTTTAAGGGTTCCCATTCTATCCTTTTCTCACGTGGGCAAATTCTTCCTACAGGGACTTACAGCCAGGTAAAAATATGAGCCTCTGGAATGTTCCAACACCCCAAAGTAAAAACTGTCCCGGATCCTCTAAGAGTGATTTCTGGAAACGCAGATAAGAACACTATATATACCCTTGTAGTCCCCTAATCTCTTTCCTTTACAAGGAAGAAAGATCCATCCTATCTTGCCGTATCTACATATTTGGTCACAGCAAGCTGTGAAGCAAACTAGTGATAGGCCCTTTTAGGGACAAGGTTATCACATTACTTCCCCACCTCACTGACCTAGCAGCCAACCTGTGTTCTGCTCTACGTACCAAGAAGCACCAAGACAAGGGCCTCTTGCCTTAAAACCCTCCCAACCTTCCCCCAGTGGGGAACCACAGCCTACCAGCATGTGCAGACCAGAAAGAAAGGCTTTTACCGTAACAGATGTTTTCTCGCCTAAGGCTCTGTCATTTGAAGTTTTAAAATACGGAGCGTGGTGCTAGGGTCTATAGAAACAAAGGTGGCCCATACCTTTTGAGGTGTAGAGATCAACCTCAACGGTGGGATTCCCACGAGAGTCGAAGATCTCTCTGGCGTGGATCTTGAGGACAGACATGGTGAATTTCTGTGGGGAAGCACAGTCCATATTTTCCATAAACCATAATGCAGTCTCAACTCATTATGCAAGGGGTCACTTCTGAGGATCCCTAGACTATAAAGACTCTGCATAAACCAGAAACTGCATGTAGGAAGGCTGACTGGAGTGGGAGAAAATGCCTGCTGGAGAGCACTGGGAATTGTTCCTATAAAGCAGGTAGGGGCAGCTCTGCAAGGCCCTAGTAGTTCAGGTCTTGTCCGACTGGCAAAGAAAGTCCGGCAGTGCGCGTGCTGGCGGGCAAGGTTCACATGTTGATGGCGTGCAGAGTGCCTGAATAGGAGAGAGTCTGAAACCGGCTGTCATTAGTTACCAACGAGGGTGGGTGCGGGGCCATGGGAAAGGGACCAAATCAGGACCAAGGGGACGTGAGGGCCACAAGCAAACCCATCTAAGATTAAAAAAAAAAAAAGGGGGCGGGGGTGACCAGGAGGAAAATCTGATTTGTAGTGGAACAGTGAATTAAAAGTTGGGAACACAGTTCATCAAGTAAAACCTGAGGTAGCAGGAGAATGCTCAATTGGTCGATGTTGGATAATCAGTTAGAAATTCTGAGTTTGGAGGCCAGGAATGAGCTCCTTGGTCTATGTGCTGTGATCTTTGCCAATTTCTGAGCCTTTCAAACCTCAGAGTATTTGGGTCTTCAGCAAGACAGGGCAAACAAATAACATTATCTAGTCAGTGTTGCTTTCAACGGGCATTTCACCCCAATTAAAAAACTTAATTATGAAATGTCGTGATCTGTAACTAGAGAAAGGATTCTATCTTTGAGCACCAGGATACAGCAAGGGAAGCGCTTTCCTTTGAAAACACCTTTAGAAAAAAGGGGAGGGGGGTGGTTTGCAGCTACAGAGAACAAATATCAAGAGCTCAAAGAAAGCCCCTTTCTTGCTTTTTTCCCCCAGAGGCTCTCCAAGGAACAACAGAATTGAACAACTTGTAGGACTGAAGTGGAGGGGAGGAACCAAATCAGCGTTTGGAAGCCATTATCTAGCTGGGCTCCTCTCCATTATCTTCTCTGGAATGTTCTGAAGCAGCAGATGGCATCTTTTTAAGTTTCAAAATTAGATACTGAAGTCACTTCTGTGGCTTTGTTTTTTCTTTGTAACAATGGAATTTTACTCATTAGCCAATAAAAAGGTATCTAGTTTTTATCTCAGAAAGGCAAATTTGCTTAAAATCTTTTAGTTTTAAAATTTTAGTTAACTTTGAGTTTTGGTAAATCATATACCCGTGTGTAACAATGACCACCCCAAAAAAGTCCCCAGAGGCCATTTCCAGTCATTGCTCCCCCCTGCATCCCCCATGCCATCACTGATTTACTTCACAGATTTTAGATGCACTTTTAAGCACATCTTCATTACACTTCCTCATCATACAGTTGTAAGATTTCATTTCTGGTTTTATTTTAGTGATATAAAACAAGGCAGTCGACTGACTTCACGATGTGAAAATAAAATTCAACTTATCTTGAAATTAGATAGAAAAACTTTTCTCCGAAGTCATTAAAATGCAGGGAGCACAGGCAGGGCGGAAGATGGGTCTGACTAGGAGCCTGCACAGCCTTTTATCTGCCTGAACTGAAGCCCGGACCAGGGGCAGCACGAGCACGCCGGGCAGCTGGGGCCTAGGTGTGCCCCGGAAGCAGGTCAACCGGCTGCCCACACCGCCCAGGAGGAAGAGACCACACTGCAGAGGAAGCAGCGAACAGGAAATTTTCTTAAAGTGCATCCTTTTTATGTCAGATCAGGGGCCGATTGTTGGTGGCCAGCCCAGGGAACAGGGAGCGCCTCGTGCCCGACTTGGGCGAGGTCGCCTGCAGGGCTTCCAATGACCCCCCGGCTCGCCTGCAGTCCCCTCCAGATCAAGTGCCTTCTGAAGGCAGATCAGTCCCTGCTCATTCCGGAGCAGCAAAGGGATGGACACTCAGGCGCCAGGCCGAGGGCCACCAGCGGGAGGCACGGGCGCGGGGGTGGGGTGGGCTGCAGCTTCCCGGGCATCTCTCCTTTTCCGGCCCCCTTTCTCCATTTTCGGAAGGCCCTGGCTTTAATGAGCACGCGGGTTAGGCCTGGAGCGCTCGCCAAACCTTCCACCCTCACCGCCTGCTGTCCTGGTGACCGCGTGTTCTACCTCTAACCTCCCGGGACAGTGACGCGGCCCCGTACTCGTAATCACAGGCTGAGCTGCACCTTCCCCTCAGGAGAAACCGGGCGCCGCGCCCCCGCCTTGGGCTGCAACTCTGGCCCGGGGAGGCCGCTCGCGCGCGCCGACCCGTCCCTTCCCCGCCGAACCCCCGGGCACGCCGTCTGAGGCGCAGGAGCGCCCGCGGGCCCGGGGCACCCACGCGCCGCCTGCCCGGGCGCTTGCTCAGCAGCCCTTCCTTGAGTTCTCACCCGGCCGCCTGAGGTCGCCGCACGAGAGAGAAGCAGAGGGTGCTGCGGACACCGAGGGCAAGCGTTAAGGCGCAAGGTCCAGACGTTCCAAGTACCGCGAGCTCCTCTCCGCTCCGCCGGCCTGGACTTCCTGCCCAGCTCGAGGGGACCCCGCCCACTTCCCGCCCCTCAAGCCCACCCCCTCCGCGCTGCCTCGCCATTGGCCCGGCGCGCCGTCACTCGGGCCCTCGCCTCCGAGGGAGGGGTGGGACTGCGGGCGCCGGGAACTGGAAGAGGGGGCGACGTCCCGGGGAGTTGGGGTGGGGTCGGGCTGGGCGTCCCAACTACCCCGCGGCTATGTGGGGATGCGGGCGAGCCCCCGTCCGCCTTCGCTCCCGCCCGCCACTCTGGGATCCGCGGCTGAGCCGTCTGTGGCGCCGGGGCCCGGGGGGAGGGGCGGGGCGGCGCGGCCGGCATGAGGGCTCGGGGCTCCGTCACGTACTCCGAGTCCCGCACGCACGCCGCGTCGCCCCGGCGCCGCACGTCCGGCCCACGACTTTGGTGACGACCTTCGCGGCCCGCCCTTCCCGGCCGCCTCACCCGTCGCCCCGCAGCGCGGTGCCGGAGACCCCGGCGGCCTGGACAGTTGGCGGCCGCGCGCCCGGACCCGGCTCCCGGGCCGCGGGGTCGCGAGGCCGGCCACGTGTGCCCACCCGCGCCTGCGCCCTGCGCGCCCGACAGCCCGCCAAGGTGACCCGGTCTCTTTGTCCTTGCGTCGGTCACACAGGAGTTATTAGGCCAAGAGCCGAAAGGATGTTCGCTTTCCCTTAATTACAGCTAATACTTTTTGAGCGCTTCCTACGTGGCAGGCACTCCACGTGAGTGCCCAGGGTTAGTTCATTCTTCGGCTCTTGTTTATGTTGGATCTTGAAAGTAAGCTTCTATACCTCCCTTTCCCATACACGTGAACCATACTTGTACTGATTTGGGAATGGAATTTCACACAGACTCGGGGAATTTCTCAAAGTTCAAAACAGGTAATATTCCAGAGTAGTCTGACAAATGAAAAACAGGCATGAGTGGGTGCAGTTATTTTCCCCTTCTGATGAAGAAAGAACTGATACCATTTCAAATCAGTTCTGCAGCACATCTCCCCGCGACCCCGCAACACACACTCAAGGGAGGGCTTCGTTTTATGATAGAGTTATTTTTGTATTTTCTTAGTGCTCCTCTTGGTCTGTAAGTCTGAGAGCTAAAACAATGTCATTCATCTCCATACTTAACCCATTGCCTTGCATGGAGAGATTCGAGTGTATATTTGATTTTAATTATTATTTCTTCTGGTCAGCTGCAAAAACTGCTTTTATTCCTTAATTCCTAGCCTTGGGTAAAGCTGAAGACCTATTGAGTCCACTGTGTTTGTTTTCCATTGACTAAGAAGAAAGAACTTTAGGATTAAATTCAGCAAAAAAACAACAAGGAAATTGTAAAATGTTTCCTAAAGAATTACGTGAATTTTGCAAGCAGGGTTTGTGGTTTCCCCAGCAATACACTGGTGTTTCAGACTGCTTAAGACCAAGATCCCAGCCCCATGACCCAGCAGCTAAATCAACAGCCACTATCTCCTAAACCTTAAGAACTCAACAGAAATCAGACACTTAGAGCTCTTATTTTCAGAGCAATTCTAAGGTGTGGCCCTGAAAGGGCTCCAAAACAATCTCTTTCATTTTATGTTAAAATGGTTAGAGAGATAAAGATAGAAAGACATGGCTCTTATAACGGGTTTCTGGCCACAACCAGTGATTCCTAGCAGGAAATCAGATGTAGAACATGATCTCAGACTGCTGCTGTTGCAAGATTCTTGGAGGCCACAGCACAGTGTTCTGAGCCAGCACTTCGACCTCAAATTGTAGCTCAACTGTTAATGAGATGTGCCCTCAGATCCTTTCCAAAATCCGCAAGCTGCCAAATGCCCTGCCTGTCTCCACAGCTCCTGAGGCTTTGCTAGCAGGCTGTGGGACCCGTGTGTGCCTTCAGTCCAGTGCAGGGGCATTTACCTTGTTACAGGCATTTAGTTGACAGTATGCTCATTGAGCAGTTTTAGTGCAGTGGCATACCAAAGGCTGGTGGGCAGGGAGGGGAAACGTGTGTGCAAGGCTATTATCAGAAGACCACACTGCAGGTAGGGCCTGCATGACATCTGCAGGGGGACATCAGAATTGAGGGAAGATGAATCTGCAGCAGCCTATGACCCACCTGGATTACTGATTCTATCTGTGGTCTGCGCACCCCTGGTTGAAAACTGCTGGTCGGTGGAAAAAGTGACATACCTCTTTTGGAAGGCAGGTCTTTAGACAGATAGGAAACTTCTGGGTTGGAGAAGCAGCCCAAGGGAGGTCAGATGAGTGAGGAAGGCCCTCAGGGGATCTAGGTGGATCGCCCCTCCCCTTAACAGACTAGGAAGTTTTTGTGTTTGTTTACCCCTGAGGACAAAGAATGATGCCTGCCTTATCAGTAAACAAAGGATGTTACAGCCATCAAGTCATCAGCCACTGCAGCTACCTCCAGCACTTTGTGGGGATTCAGGATGGAGAAAAATAAGATACTGGCCCTAGATAGTTAAGGTGCATCTCAAAAGAATAATTTCATTTAGCCCGGATTCTTGTATCTTCCCATACACAGAAAAGTACTAAATTCATTAATTTGAGATGTCCAGGTTTTTCTGTAATTACAGTAATCTCTTGCTGTTCAACTACCTGGGTCTTTTTTTTGCAAAAACTTCTGTATATCCTGGTTCCTCCCATACCTCTTTGGAATAGTCCCTCAGAGCTATCTGAGAGGATGTATCCTGTGCTTAAGCCCTCAGTAAGTCCACTGAATACAACATAATCCTCAACTTTTAGATTGTGCATTTTTCCCCATTCTACACCACTAAGTATTTAACATATACCAAAGACTGCATAAAGTATATCTGGTGTAAAAAATAATAAACAGAAGTGTACCCAACTTGCCAGCTTAAGAAGTGGATACTGGCAATGCCATTCACGTGCCCTGTGTATTCTTCCCTGGCCCCAGAGGTAACCACTGTCCTATATTTTGTGTTTATTTTCCCCTCACTTTGTGGTTTTTAAATATTTTTTGAACTTTATATAAATGGCATCATACTGTTTCTAGCCTTTGCTACAATTTTTTTTGGCTCAACTTGACATTTGTGAGCTGTGGATGGTTTGTTTCAGTGCTGAATAGTATTCCATTGTGTGACTATCACACGTTTTCCTGTCAGTGTACATTTGAGTTTCCCAGTTCTTTTTTTCCTGTTAATACCAACACTGCAGCTATGAATTTTGTTGCAAATGTCTCCTGGGTGCAGGTACAAGAAAGAGTTTCTCTAGGGCAAATACCTAGGACACACACCTGGACATGGAATTCCTGGGTCATGGTTATAAGCATCTTCAACTTTGTTTTCCAGAGTATTCGTATCTTTATGTACTTCCACCAGCAGTGAATACAAGTTCTGACCTGGATGTAAAAAAAATAAAATTCAGCTCTTCCTTTGCAATTCCTTTCTAGAAATTTGATTGATTTTTTTTTTTCCGCATGGCATGTGAGATCTCAGTTCCCGGACCAGGGATCGAACCTGTGCCCCCTGCAGTGGAAGCACGGAGTCTTAATCACTGGACCACCAGGGAAGTCCCTACTGATTTTCAATTTAACATCCTTTCCAAGTCCTTTGCTTAAGGAAACCCTCGTGCCCTCTGTGTAAGTTACAGTCAGCATTCTACCCTTATGATGGCTCTGAGGGCACCTCTTAGGGCTCCCTGCTGTCAACAGCCCCTCACAAAGTCAGCTGTAGAAGTAGGGACCGGGCAAGGCAGAGTCTGGGGAGGCAGAAGGGAGAGCACAGTATGGTTTTTAAACAAAGTCATTGCTAGGAGGGCATTTATCAGGGGTGCCCAAATGAGGGGAGTAAGGAGCAGAGGGATTAAAGAAAGAAACCCCAGGGCTTCCCTGGTGGCGCAGTGGTTGAGAGTCCGCCTGCCGATGCAGGGGACACGGGTTCGTGCCCCGGTCCAGGAAGATGCCACATGCCGCGGAGTGGCTGGGCCCGTGAGCCATGGCCGCTGAGCCTGCACATCCGGAGCCTGTGCTCTGCAACGGGAGAGGCCACAACAGTGAGAGGCCCGCGTACTGCAAAAAAAAAGAGAGAAAGAAAGAAACCCCAGGAGTCTCAGGGAAACCAGGAGCTTCCGGGAGGAGCTAATGAAGAGGGGGCAGATGGAGACTGAGAGGGCTCTGCACCAGCAAGAGAAAATCTTGGGGAAGAGTTGCTGTCCTGTGTCAAAAAGCTCTGCGTGGATCCTCTGTGCCTCAGCTCCTTAATTTCTGAAATGGGTGTGAAAAGACTACCCTCAGGAGGCAGTCTTGAGCCCCAACAGTCCTCTTACCACCAGTTTGGAAATCATTGCTTACGGCTGGAATGGAGGCCTGCAAGGCACTGGTATCGCTAAATAGCAGCTGCATTCGGCCCCGTCCCCAGCAGCCTCCCTTTTCCTCTCTATCTGTCCCCATCCTCTTTTTCTCACAGTTCTTAAGGATTTCTCTTAAAGGGAGGCCCAGGGCAGCTGCAGCCTGGGGGCCAAGAAACCCCAATCTCCAGTCACCAGGCTGGCAGCCCTCCTAGAGGCTGGAGCACCAGACCCTCAGATGGCCCGCTCCAAAAATGCCAGTCGCTGCGAAGGAAAGAGAAGTCCTGTAACAGGGAAGACTCCATATTAGATCTGTTTCTTGTACTTTAACCCTTGTATTCTATTGCTTTTGCTTTGTGTTAAGAATGCTGCCTACAGCGCATTCCCTGGCTGTCCAGTGGTTAGGACTCTGCGCTTGGCGCTTTCACTTCTGGGGCCCAGGTTCAATCCCTGGTCCGGGAACTAAGATTCTGCAAGCCTCGTGGTGTGGCAAAAAAAAAAAAAAAAAGAAGAATGTTGCCTATAGCCTGAAATATACAGGATAGTTCATTCTCAAGGCTCTGACCTTTCTCATGTATATAGAGATTAAAAGTTGCAGAACAGAGAATAACATTTGTCTTGTTGGAGGTTTACAGGAACATCGTGACCTGACCTACGCGGATGGCTACGAGAGAGCAAAGGAGTCTGACACCAAGAAGTCTGCAACAGCCAACCATGCCCCTCCCTCACCCGGCCTTTAAAAATGCTTTGCTGAAACCCTTTGGGAGTTCCGGGTTTTGGGGGCATGAGGCACCTGTCTCCTCGCATGACCCTGCAGTAAACCTTTCTCTGTTCCAAACGCTGATGTTTCGGTATTGCTTGGCCTCAGAGCGCGCTGGGCACACGAACTTGCTCTCGGTAAAAGTCAGAGGATGCAGTGTGTGAGCTCCAGACAGAAAAACAGGAGCCAAGTTCTTCCTTCAGAAGGAAGTGGCCCCTTGTGATTCGCTGAGAGTAGGGTTTCCACGGAGGCCTTGCATGGCTGGCCTGATAATGAGAAATTCCTCCCTCCTCCTATCAGTGACTGATCAGTTACTGAGGCCAAGTTATCTGCCAGGTGTAGCTCATTTAATCCTGCTCCCTGTGGCCATCTCTGCTTTTCAAGGCACAGAGAGGTGAGCTGAGCTGCCCAAGCCTGAAGCTAGTGAATGGAGGCCCAGGGTCGGGGGTTGGGGGGGTGGGGAACCAACCCAGGCAGCCTGGCTCCCCAGGCCTCGCCCCCGCAACCATTCAGCATTCTGCTCTTCCGAGATGAAGTTCACTTTGACCTTGGATTTGGATGAGATGACAGGACACTAAACTTAGCCCAAAGAGCCCTCCCTGAATTTGCACCTCTAAGCCGTGACTATAACCATACACGGAATTTTTTTTTTTTTGCGCTACGCGGGCCTCTTACTGTTGCGGCCTCTCCCACTGCGGAGCACAGGCTCCGGACGCACAGGCTCAGCGGCCATGGCTCACGGGCCCAGCCGCTGCGCGGCATGTGGGATCTTCCTGGACCGGGGCACGAACCCGCGTCCCCTGCATCGGCAGGCGGACTCTCAACCACTGTGCCACCAGGGAAGCCCCATACACGGAATTTAACTGTAACAGCGTCAGGTTTTGAGAAGCAGGACTCAGGAAGGTTTCATGTCTGCTAGATACTGTGTTCTCTCTCAAATAAATTTTCAGCTGGAAGATGAGAGCAGCCCACAGAATGGGAGTGGCAGTTACGTTGTATGGCAATTCGAGTTCCAGTTACAAAATGTCCCCAACCCCACACTCGTGGTGGCATTTGCTGGCATTTCCTAAACAAAAGGGGAGAAACTCTGATTTTCTACAATCTTTGACAGTTCCCTTGAAGCGAGATCCCTGGTCCTCCTACGTTGAAATTCCCTGACTGATCTGATGTTTCATTTGTTTGTTTCCTGGTGGCCAGGAAAGTGAAGAGGAGAGAGTGGATTTCAGCACAGCATTTGTCAGAGTCCATCGGGATGGATATTCCTGTGGCCAGAAGAGCCATGCAGACTGCAGCAGGGCGGAGGGGTTTAGACCTGGCTGCATGGGTCTCTTAAGGGGCTGATCTCAGACTAAAGGCTCGCCCCTGGAGGAGTGTGGCGAGGACACGCAGCCCTAAGTTCACAGATCAGCAGAGCTGGGCGGGACAGCTGCCCTAGTGAAGGGCTGACTCAGGATTCACACAAGAAGGGCCAAGCAAGGTGCCAGGCCGATGAAGTGCCCCTTTTGAGGAGCTTATGAGTGCCTGCCACTTTCAGAGAGCCATTGGAAGGATTTCGCAGACTGGGCAGTCCTTGGCCACCTCCACACAACTGACTGGACCGAGGATTAGCACCACACCTCTCTCTTTTTATAAGCCAGTCACATTGGATTTAAAGCCCACCTTAATCTAATATGACCTCATCTTAATTTGATTACATGCGCAAAGACCCTATTTCCAAAGATGGTCACATTAACAGGTTCCAGGTGGACATGAAGTTTTGGGGGACACTATTCAACCCAGTCCAGCCTCCCATCTTGTAGGGTGTCTCCCTGCAGCCCCTCATCATTCAGCAGTCTAGCCCAGGGGTTGACAAACCATGGCCCATGGGCCAAATCTGTTTTTGTAAGTAAAGTTTTATTGGAATACAGTCACTCCCCTTTGTTTCCATATTGTCTATGGCTGCTTTCAAGCTACAGTGGCAGAGTTGAGTAGTTGCAGCAGAGACCATAAGGCCTGCAGAGCCTAACCTAACCCTTTTTCTTTTTAAATTAATTTCTATTAGAGTATAGTTGATTTACAATGTTATGTTAGTTTCTGCTGTACAGCGAAGTGAATCAGTTATACATACACATATATCCACTCTATTTTAGATTCTATTCACATGTAAGTCATTAGAGAGTGTTGAATAGAGTTCTGTGCTATGCAGTAGGTTCTTATCAGGTTTTGGGTTTTTTTGGCCACGCCACATGGCATGTGGGATCTTAGTTTCCAGACCAGGGATCATACCCATGCCCCCTGCAGTGGACATGCGAAGTCTTAACCACTGGACGGCCAGGGAAGCCCCTTAGTTATCTATTTTATATACAGTAGTTTGTATATGTCAATCCCAATCTACCAATTTATCCTCCCCCGCTTTCCCCCTTGGTAACCATAAGTTTGTTTTCTACACCTGTGACTCTACTTCTGTTTTGTAAATACGTTCATTTGTACCATTTTTTTAGATTCCACATATAAGCCACATCATGTATTTGTCTAAACGTAATCCTTATAGAGAAATTTTGCCCATCCCTTGGCTTTGTCTGTCCCAGCTTCTCTCATGGCAGCGGTAGCCCAAGAAGCATCCATCCAAGAGGACAAGACTCTGTGCAAGAGGTGATGGAGACGCCTCTTGCTGATGTCCTATTGGCCAAAGCGGGTCACATGGTCAAGCCTAGCATGAGTGTGGGAGCGGCTACCCATGTGGATACCAAAAGGTTGGCTCATTGGGGCCACCAAGACCAGTCTTCCAGAGGGGCAGGGCTGGAAACAGGAGGCCTGTCTAGGAGAGAGACCGTGGTGGCTCCGTAGGTTCCTAGGGTGGTAGCCGTGGAGGTGTGAGAAGTGACTGGATTCCAGATATAGTTGCAAACAGAGCTGATGTTTTTTGCAGATGGGCTGGATGTGAGCAAAGCACAGAATTCTTTATTTCTACCCCACCTACTTTTAAGAAAGATCTGGGATTCCTCGAAGGAAGTTTGCGATAAAATCAGTACATACTAAATCAAGACTGGGAAAATAAGCACCAAGGATCAAGGGAGAGAGGCAAACAGGCATAGGTGGGGCAAAACCCACGGGAGCAGGGCTGCCCTTGGGCCAGAGCGCACCTGTGTGGGGATAAGAAAAAGCCACCTCTTCCTCGAGACATTTTGCTTCCATCTTAGGAGTTTACAGTTATAATAAAAATATCAAAATGTCAAAATAAGAAAGATGGCCATGATGGAAATGATGCCTCTTTAGAGGCACCCTTGGGTGTTGCATCCTGAGGGCATGTGTGTGATGACCCTGCTTTCGGACTTAGTTCACTGTAAGCATTGAGGGGGTGTGTGACTGGTCATCATAATAGTGCACATTATTATAGAAGATTTGGAAAAGACTATGATGAGATTGCTTCCTTTAAAGCCAGGAACGTAAAATTATAATCAATCTTTTTTTTTTTGGTATAAGTAAAATATTTAAACTTAAAATAATGTGAGTTTTAATACACCTACTTTTCAATTTTTAAATATTTTTTTCAACCATTTTAAAGTTCTGAAAAAAATCAACTATTAAAAAAATACATAAAAATGTACTGGGGGGGCACCATACATCTTTCCTCTTGCTTCAGGTTCTTATTTAAAATTTTTATATTTTTGCTTCTTGTGGATTTTTGGTGTAAATGTTGATGTTTTAAATATGATTTCTCTCAATTCCTGAGGTTTTCAGCACCCTCTTGAATTTTTTTGCCCAAGGCGAGTGCCTCACTTGCCTCACCCTAATTCCTGGCCCAGGGTGATGTGGCCGCTAACATTTAATACTTAATAGAAGATGCCCGTCCAGTGTGAAGGTCAAGTCTGGAGAAGGGTGCTGAGTTCTGAGTAACAAGCTCACCTGGGACCTCTCTAGGGAGGTAGGATTGGGGGGTAGGTATGGAGGACCATACCCCCCTGTGGAGGAGTGCAGACTTGGGGGGTCTTGAGAAGCAAACAAGAATTATTGAAGAGTTATTAGGCAGTAAAGGGCATAAATTTAATTTTTCTGGCTCCATAATTGAGGATGAGGACTACAGGGGAGCGGAGAGCTACTCAATTTAAGAGAAAACAGAAAGAAGAAATCTTTTCCAAAACGACACACAGTTCCTGCCACTGGAAGTTGTTCAGGGAGAGTCTGGGGTCTGCAGTTGCTCGTGGTGTATATATATCTCTATATATGGTGAATTAAAATTGATTTACTTTCATTCCTTTTGAGATTTTTAGAGTATGTGAAACTTACTTTGGGATTAAATAAAAACAAAGATAAACAAAACCGGAAGACTGATCGCAGTTAAAAAAAAAAAAGACACACATCATAAAAACCATAAGAAATAGTTGAAAAAACAAGAAAACCAAGGCTGAGAATTAACATTCCAGTATCCTGCCTCTTCTTCCATTAATTGCAGATAAATTTTTGGATCCAGGAAAGACAAAGATGATTCAGCAAAGACAAAGATGCTTCTGTTACTTTTCAATTAAAGTCTGCCCCATTTGGACACTGTCCCAGGCCTCGCTAATGTGATGCCAGGGTCCCTCTCTTGGTCCCATCCTAATGGTGTCTTTGGGCTTACACTGGACAGAGCCTTTTTTTTTTTTTTGGACAGAGCTTTTACTCCTGCTGGATCCACAGGTACCAGCTCAGCAGGCGGGAGCTTACGTCTTGGCAGTGCTTCTTATACTGTAAGTCTGATTGATTCTCATTCCTCAGAGGAGTCAATATCCTAAGTCCCATTTATTGCAAAGCACAGTTTCTTAATCTGGGCAGAAGTCCCATGAACAAGCTGTTAGAGGTCCAAGGAATGCCCCAAACTGTGTACAAATGTGGTGTGTCTGTGCACATTTTATGTGGCTAAGGGTTCTGCTTTAAATTCCTAAAGGGGTCCATGGCCCCCAAGGATTAAGAACCACTGCTTTGGGACTTCCCTGGTGGTGCAATGGTTAAGAATCCGCCTGCCAGTGCAGGGGACACAGGTTCGAGTCCCGGTCCAGGAAGATCCCACATGCTGCCGAGTAACTAAGCCTGCGTGCCACAACTACTGAAGCCCGCGTGCCTCAACCACTGAAGCCTGCGTGCCTAGAGCCCGTGCTCCGCAACAAGAGAAGCCACTGCAGTGAGAAGCCCATGCACCACAACGAAGAGTAGCCACCACTCGCTGCAACTAGAGAAAGCCTGCGCACAGCAACAAAGACCCAACGCAGCCAAAAATAAATTAATAAATTTATTAAAATAAAAAAAGAACCACTGCTCCAGAGGCTGCCCTGATTAATTCTGTCTTTGCATATCTGTATCACTGGAACAAATGAATTACCTTTTCTGTAAATTCTGTAAAATGTTGCTGTACTCTTTGACCTCAGATCATAGTTTTCCACTTTTAAGCTCAGGAACTGTGTTACATGAGCTGCAGAGCTCTCCACACTCTCTGAAGTAACTCATTCATTTTCTCTCCTCTTCTACCAGCTTCTCAGGAGATGTCCTTGGAAACAGGAGGTGAGAGAACCCTCGTGTGCCTTCCTGGCTCCCAGTCCTTTCCTGTGCCAGGCAAGTGCTTGCTTGCACCTGTGTTGTGTATTGGGTATGTGTCGGTACTAGGGTATTTCAAAGTCTTTGATTCTGGCATTTTACTCCCCAGAAAAATAGTCAGAAGCTTAGCTCAGCATCTTATGGAGGGAGAATTACCCCCTGCCAATTTAATTCGGAGAATCTATGATAAATATGTCAGAAGAATATAACCAAAAAGGAAAAAAAAGAATAGGCATGAATTTCTACCCGACAAATTGGTAGTTTTTACCTTTCAAAGAGTGTTTTATACCTTTTTTGAATTTGGGGTTCTCGCCCAAGAAAAAAGTACATTTGTGTGTAGAGTCATGCAGAGTTTTGGGCTGTTCTTCGATGTAAGTAGGGAAGAGGGCACCCCCTTCTTGCTTGCTTTACGCATGAGCTATTCAGAAAAGTTTCTCACACAGAGATATTTATTAAATACCTTCCACCCACTAGCTCAGTGCTGGGGATTCCAAGATGAGTCAAATACAGTTCCTGCCTTCCAAGACACCTGGGCTGGCTGAGTGGACAAAAGCATACACAGCTGTGATGCAAAATTAAATGTTGATGGGGTCTGGAATATGGCCCTGTGGCATGAGAATTATTTTGAGCTGAAGGCATTTGAGAACAGGATTTTTTTTCTTCTGAACTCCCTTATCTGCCCAAAAGCAGAACCTCCCAAAAGAACTCAATTTTTCATAAATTCCCTCTCTGGGATAAACCAGGGAAGATTGGCTCCTGTTTAAATTGTTTGTTTTTGGCCCCATGTTGCAGTTTGCGGGATGGGGATTGAACTCAGGCCACAGCAGTGAAAGCGCAATATCCTAACAACTAGACCACCAGGGAACTCCCTTGGCTCTTATAAACAGACATTGTCACTAAACTGTCCTATGTCCCATCTATTCTCCTAAGGGCCCTTCCCTCCCTTCCCTTCCCCTAGTAAGATGGTATATAAGCCTCCAATTCTAATCACCTCTAGTTACATTTTTCTGTGAACTCCCCTATATATGTGAATAAAAATCTTTTTTTCTTGCTGATCTGTCTTTTGTCAGTTTTAATTTGCAGGACCCCAATGACAGAGCCCAAGAGAGTAGAGGAAAAGTTTTTCCTCCCTGACAATGTCATAACTGGGGAAGCAATACCTTTAGTTTCTGATTTGTGATGAAATATGCAGGCTACATACTCTAAAATTACTGTGCTCTTCCTCTGCTGGTCAAGGCTCATTCAACAAATACTTATTGAGGGCCTGGTATCTACCAGGAACTGGAGACAGAACAGAGCACAAGGTAAATTTCTTGCCCTCATGGTGCTTATACTCTGGTGCAGAAAACAGACAATAAGCCAGTAAATATATAGATTCTCAGTTGGTGGTAAATGATACAGAGACCATTAAAACAGTTCTCAGGGGGAAAGGGACTGCTGTGTGTATGAATAATATATGATCCATACGAAAATTCTCAATATAAAATTCTAGCAGTTTATATCTTTAAAGATGCTCCCTTTAAAAAAAATTTATTTATTTATTTATTTAGGCTGTGCTGGGTCTTAGTTGTGGCATGCAGGATCTTTTAGTTGCAGCGTGCGGGCTTATTAGCTGCAGCATGCAAACTCTTAGTTGCAGCATGCGGGATCTAGTTCCCCAACCAGGGATCAAACCCGGGCCCCCTGCATTGGAAGTGCGGAGTCTTACCCCCTGGACCACCAGGGAAGTCCCTTTTTTTTTTTTTTTTTAAAAAAAAGGGCAGAAAATAAGCAGTTGAGTTTCTTGCTACTTGCTTTTTAAAATAACAAAAGTACTCTATGCTGGTTATTAAAAAATGTCAAAACAGAAATATACTCCTTCCGTTTCCTCTTTATTTTGCTTCGCACTGTTAACAGTCTGGTGTGTGACCCTCCAGGTTTTTTTCTATGCACGTTCCAAGAAACATATACATATTCACATGGAGATGGTTACATACTTTAAAAAAAAAAAAAAGACAATGGAATAATGGTATATACATTTTGCAGTTTGCCGCCCTCCCCACACTGTTATATCATGTGTATCTTTCCAAGAACACCACTACCATTTACCTGTCCTTGCTCTTCTAAAGGCTACCTTGGATGTCATCGTTTAAATATCACTCAGGATTTAATAGTGTCCCGCTGATGGACATTTACGTTGTTCCCAAATTTTCACTCTTATGTGTAGGGCTCTGACAAACGTCCTAGTGTGCAAGTGTTTCTGTAGGACAGATTTCTAGAATTTGCACTGCTGGGTCAAACGGTACGAATATAAAACATTTTCATAGATATTGCTCAAGTGACCATACAAATTTCCATGACCCTACTGCCAGCAAAAAAGAGCTCATGTCTCCATGTCTTTCCCAATATTTGATAATAACAATATTTTAATTTTTGCTAGTCTGTGAGATGAAGGGCATTATCTTGCTTTAATTTGCATTTGTATTTATGAGTTTAGGCTAAATTGAGCTTCTCTTCATGTTTATTCTCTTTAAAAAAAATTATTTATTTATTTTTGGCTGTGTTGGGTTTTTGTTGCTGCGCGCGGGCTTTCTCCAGTTGTGGTGAGCGGGGGCTAGTCTTCGTTGAGGTACGCAGGCTTCTCATTGCGGTGGCTTCTCTTGTTGCGGAGCACAGGCTCTAGGCGCGCAGGCTTCAGTAGTTGTGGCACGCGGGCTCAGTAGTTGTGGCTCGCAGGCTCTAGAGTGCAGGCTCAGTAGTTGTGGCGCACGGGCTTAGTTGCTCCTCAGCATGTGGGATCTTCCCGGCCCAGGGCTCGAACCCGTGTCCCCTGAGTTGGCAGGTGGATTCTTAACCACTGCGCCACCAGGGAAGCCCCCATGTTTATTCCCCATGTTTATTCTTTAGCCCCTGCAGTCCTCTAAGCAGAAGGAGTGAGAGAGGGGAGTAACGAAATTTGAAACTTGCTTATTGGCTGGCTTCACCCAAGCCAGCAGTTCTGTCTGGGGCGAAGCCTTCCCTTTCATAGGCTGGGACATTCCTCGGCACCTCAGTTGAGATTAGCTCAAAATGTAAAAAACTCAGTAGGAAGTAGAGATCATCTACACTTAAAAGTAAAAAACAAACAAACAAAAAGCCCCCAAAAACAAAAACCAAGGGCCACCAAATCACTAGATTACCATCAGTCAACACTATTAAACCTGCATACATTTTCCAATCAGCTAGAAAAATGTTATGTAAGTTTCATACTTAAAAGAAACACCATAAGCCATCTATTAAGCCCATCATTAAAACTTCAAGCTTGTTATCTGTAAAGTTAGCTTCCGATGGAGGTAGAGGCCAGTGTCCCCAGTAAGCCTTAGGACAAGTAGAATTAGTGGCAAATAGAGTATATGGTAAGACCCAGTAAGACCTTAATAAATGTTTATTGACTGGTATTACATGAAAAAACCAATTCCCTTGTTTTCTGAAAACAGTCTGAAGGTTGTGAACCGTGGTCAGAGCAAAAGGAGCAAAGCAAGAATATTAATATGCATAGTCACTGTGAAACATAATCTTTTTAAAAATAGCCCTTTTCCTTTTATAAAGTGGTCAGAAATTTAGAAAATACAGATGAGTGAAAAGAAGCAAATTACACCCACTCATCATCCCATAAACAGTCCTATTAACAATTTGCAGGTTGTTTTTTTTCCTTAACAGCTTTATTCTATTCAGATAGAATTCACATAATAGAGAATTCACCCATTTAAAGTATTTGATTCAGTTTTTTTTTTTTAGTTTGTTCAAAGGCTGTGCAGTCACTACCATAACATAATTTTAGAATATTTTTGTCCTCCCTAAAAGAAACCCTTACCCATTAGCAGATAATTCCCATTTTCCCCAGTCCTAAGCAACCACTAATCTATATTCTATCTCTGACAAAATTTGCCTATTACGGATGTCTCATACACATGGCATCATACAATATATGACATTTTGTGTCTGACTTCTTTCACTTACCATAATTTTTTCAAAGTTCATCCATGTTGTAGTATACGTCAAAACTTCATTTCTTTTTAATTGCCAACTAATAATCTACTGCATGGGTATACCACATTTTATTTATCTGTTTAACAGTTGGTAGACATTTGGGTTGTTTCCACTTTTTGGCTACTGTGAGTAATGCTTGTATGACCATTCATATTCATGTTTCTGTGTGGACACGTTTTCATTTCTCTTGGGTGTAAACCTAGAAGTGAAATGCTTATGTCATATTCATCTTTTTTCCTTTGCTTACATATTGATATAGGGGTTCCCTCCCCCTACAAATGGACTCATTTTGAACATACTGTTAAGTAGCTTGCTTTTATTTTTTTACATTTAAAAACATACTCTGAAACATCTTTTCATATCATTAAGTATGCCCAAACTCTAATCTCAAAAACAAATGCATGGGGCTTCCCTCGTGGCGCAGTGGTTGGGAGTCCGCCTGCCGATGCAGGGGACACGGGTTCGTGTCCCGGTCCGGGAAGATCCCACATGCCGCGGAGCGGCTGGGCCCGTGAGCCATGGCCACTGGGCCTGCGCGTCCGGAGCCTGTGCTCCGCAACGGGAGAGGCCACTACAACAGTGAGAGGCCCGCGTACCGCAAAAACAAAACAAACAAACAAACAAACAAAAAAAACAAATGCATGTTTTGGGCAAAATACAATCTGTGTCTAGAAAATAATATTTAGGAGGTGGCATTGTAAGCAGCCCACCAGAGGCCTCCACCCCAACTTTTCTGGGGGTATTTTGATAATAAAGCCAAACAAAACACAAACTGTCTGTTTTCGTGGAGTGATGCATAATTTTAAAATATCAATAAAGCTCTAATAGGGAATCATAAGAATTCCTTACTGTTGGGAGTGTGGGTCATGTATTTCCACTTCGGTGCCTTCAGGCCGGGGTTCCTTCCCCAACAAAGGCCCTGCAGGAGGGAGGGAGGCCATTTCTTCCGCAGGGAGAGGCTTACTGTGTGGCTAGCAGGGGCAGGGAGTCCCCCTGGGGTTTCACACTGTCCTCAGCTCCTTTGTGACCCGCTGACCCTCCAAGTGTTCAGAGAGCTCTGAACTGACAACAGCATGCTTCCTGAGAAGGATTTTAGGGATTTTTCAATTCAATTTTCAAACATTTTGGGTATAAAAAGGACTGACACCAAATACAGAAAATGTACCTAAAATGAAATTCTGGGATTAAAAATGATGAGGGCTTCCCTGGTGGTGCAGTGGTTGAGGATCTACCTGCCAATGCAGGGGACACGGGTTTGAGCCCTGGTCTGGGAAGATCCCATATGCCGCGGAGCTACTAGGCCCGTGAGCCACAACTACTGAGCCTGCACGTCTGGAGCCTGTGCTCCCCAACAAGAGAGGCCGCGATAGTGAGAGGCCCGCGCACCGCAATGAAGAGTGGCCCCCCGCTCGCCACAACTAGAGAAAGCCCTCGCACAGAAACGAAGACCCAACGCAGCCAAAAATAAAAATAAATAAATAAATAAAAATTTAAAAAATGATTAAAAGTTAAAACGGTCCATTGGGACTCAATACAGGACACAAGAGGCTCGTACTTGAAAACCAGCGTGTCTGGTCATGTCCCAGACGAGGAGACAGAGGTGAGGCATGAAAAGAAAGAGCAGGAGCAGGAGAAAGGAGTTGGCAATTCAGCAGCACAGGCTTACCTCTCTTGTTTGTCATCGTTTTGAGTAAATTTTGGATTAGATACAAAGTGATATTTTATTTTATCTCTTTATTTTTGGCTGCGTTGGGTCTTCGTCGCTGTGCACGGGCTTTCTATAGTTGTGGTGAGCGGGGGCCACTCTTTGTTGCAAAGCATGGGCTCTAGGCACGCAGGCTCAGTAGTTGTGGCTCACGGGCTCAGTAGTTGTGGCACACGGGCTTAGTCGCTCCACGGCATGTGGGATCTTCCCCGACCAGGGCTCGAACCAGCGTCCCCTGCATGGCAGGAGGATTCTTAACCACTGTACCACCAGGGAAGCCCCACAAAATAATATATATATATATGTATTTTAAATTTATTTATTTAATTTTATTTTTGGCTGCATTGGGTCTTTGTTGCTGCACGTGGGCTTTCTCTAGTTGCGATGGGAGAGCGGGGGCTACTCTTTGTTGCGGTGCGTGGGCTTCTCATTGTGGTGGCTTCTGTTGTTGTGAGCATGGGCTCTAGGTTTCAGTAGTTGCAGCACATGGGTTCAGTAGTTGTGGCTCTCGGGCTGTAGAGTGCAGGCTCAGTAGTTATGGCACACGTGCTTAGTTGCTCCACAGCATGTTGGATCTTCCTGGACCAGGGCCTGAACCCATGTCCCCTGCATTGGCAGGGGGATTCTTAATCACTGTGCCACCAGGGAAGTACCAAAATGATATTTTAAAGGTCAGTTACGCTACAAACAATAAATGCTGGAGAGGGTGTGGAGAAAAGGGAACCCTCCTACTCTGTTGGTGGGAATGTAAATTGGTGCAGCCACTATGGAGAACAGTATGTAGGTTCCCTAAGAAACTAAAAATAGAACTACCATATGACCCAGCAATCCCACTGCTGGGCATATATCTGGAGAAAGACATGGTTTGAAAAGATAAATGATCCCAATGTGCATTGCAGTGCTGTTTACAACAGCCAAGACATGGAAGTGACCTAAATGTCCGTTGACAGAGGAATGGATAAAGAAGATGCGGTACATATATATAATGGAATATTACTCAGCCATAAAAAGGATGAAATAATGCCATTTGCAATGACATGGATGGACCTGGTGATTATTGTATTAAGTGAAGTAAGTCAGGGAATGACATACATCATATGATATTGCTTATATGCAGAATCTAAAAAAAGATACAAATGAACTTATTTACAAAACAGAAACAGACTCACAGACTTAGAGAATGAACTTATGGTTACCACAGGGGAAAGTGGGTCGGGGGGAGAGATAGATTGGGAGTTTGGGATTGACATGCACACCCTGCTGTATTTAAAACAGGTAACCAACAAGGACCTACTGTATAGCACAGGGAACTCTGCTCAATACTCTGTAATAACCTAAATGGGAAAAGAATTTGAAAAAGAATAGTTACATGTGTAAGTATAACTGAAACACCTGAAACTAACACAACATTGTTAATCAACTATGCTCCAATATAAAATTAAAATTAAAAAAAAATAAAGGTCAGTTATGGATGACAGAGATACACTGAACACTGGGACCACCGCCCACTGGAGAAAAAGAACATGGGGCTCTCTATGAAGACCCCTGGTCCTTCGATTCCACCCACTCCTTGCCCTCCTTGGGGGAGCCCATGGTCCTGAACTGTGTTTATGGTTCCCTTGCCTTTCTTTGAAGTTATATTACACGTGCTCGTATCCCTACATAATAGACTGTGTCATTTACAGGTCTTTGAACTTCATAGAAATAGAACTATACTCTGTTTTCCTCTCACTCTGTCACCCCCTTCCTGCCCCCCGCCCCTGGATTCCAATATTTCATACCTGAGATTACTGCATGTGGTTCTAACCCGTTCATTTTCACAACACAATAGGGCCCCACTGTAGGAATAACCCAGCTTTGTGTTTCCAGTCTACTGGTGATGGATATTTGAATGCTCCTTTTTCTATTTTATTGTATTTTATTTTTGGCCATGCTGCGTGGCTTGTGGGATCTTAGTTCCCCCACGAGGGGTTGAACCTACACCCTCGGCCGTGAAAGAGTGGAGTCCTAACCACTGGACCACCAGGGAAGTCCTGGGTGCCTCCATCTGATGTTAGCAACAGAACTTGGATGAACATTGAACATTCTTGTTCTTGGGGCCACGTGTCTGTCCTTTGATTTCTCACGATGGCAATCCCTCCCATTCTCAGCCTCATCACCTAGTCCTGTTCACCTGTACCCAGTTGTTGCAGCAGAGTGCTGGGGGAAGCCACCTGAGTGAGTTTTCCAACCACCTTCATTGTATGTCTGGTTTCTACAGAGCTCTGTCCAGGCCTTTCCTAACTGGGGCCTGTGGGCAGCTGGGTTCTGGCTCCTTTGACCCATCGTTGGCTTAGTGATGGTTTTCCTTCTGGGAACTAGCCGATGCTTGTTGTCAGGGGATGAACCCCTGAGCTTGGGGGTCTCTGGTCCTGCCCCTACTTGGGATATACCTTATGACTTTCAGTACCTCAGTTTCCCTATCTGCTGAATGGGGGAAGAAATACCTGTCCTGCCTAACTCAGAAGGTTGTCACAAAAAAGAACTGTTGAAAACTGGCTCCGAAAAATATCACCAACACAATCTGCTGAGAAGACCAAGTTGAGTTTATTGCTTACCAGGTAAGGAGGAATCCCACTTAGCAAAGTTTCCCCAGGGCCTCTGAAGGGGCAAGGCAAGGTCAGAATTGATTGAGAGCTGGAAGTGTGGCTTCAGGCAAATCGTTCAATGAGGAGACTTGATTAGGTCTGGGTAAGAATCATGACACAATGGTCCAGGATTTGTGGGAACGGTTAAGACGAGGATTTTGAAATAAGCCAAGAATTCGAGGGTTCCAGAAAATCTTAGGGTGCAAACTGTCTGTCGGTGTTTTTTCCACTGAAGAGTTGATGGGTCTTTCAGCAATTTCTTGTGATGATCAAACCATTTTCCTGGACAGGAGACTCTGGGCAGCACAAAGACTTGCTCCAGAAGACGGGGGAAGAGTGAAGTCACCTTAATGCAGACAATCGGGTCTGGTTCTCAGCTGAGTGTTGGCGAAGGTGGTTTCTGTTTCCCAAACCCAAGCATGGACTGGAAAGAACAAAGCTCTGTACAAAGTCAATGAATTAGTGATATTAATAAATATGTCTTTATAGAGAACAGACTTGTGGGTGCCAAGGGGGAGGAGCAGTGGGGGAGGGATGCGGTGGGAATTTGGGCTTAGCAGATACAAACTGGTGTGTATAGAATGGAGAAACAACAAGGTCCTACTGTATAGCATGGAGAACTATAGTCCATACCCTGCGATAAACCATAATGGAAAAGAATATAAAAAAGAATGTATGTATATGTATAACTGAATCACTTTGTTGTACAGCAGAAATTAACACAATATTGTAAGTCAACTATACTTTGATTTAAAAAAAAATCTCTAGCTTTCTGGAAAACACTGATGTCCATATGTGGAGTGAGATGACCTTAGTTTGTACAACCCAGAAATACAGTACCTGGGGAGGTAGAATTCCAGGTTCAGGGCCAGGAAGCCTGAGGCTCAAGGATGAGGAAGCCTGATGTCCCAGCCCCTGTGCTCTGGTCACCCTTGTGCTGTTTGGTAGGGTCAGGGGACATGTGGGGAGGTCTGCAACAACCTGTGTTTCCGTTCGTGGGGTTTCTTCCACCTGAGGTACTGACCCTCTTCCTCTTTGGCTGGCTGATAAAAATGGCAGGACACCAAAGCCTCTTATGTTGCTTTAAATAGAGCCCGTACGGAGGACTTGTAAACCAACTACCGCTTCTTCCATCTTCACACTGCTCCTGACCTCCCCAGACTGTGGACTGGGTGCTCCCTCCTCTGGGCTCCTGGCACCTGTATATCCCACATCTAACACCGCCTGCTCGCAAGGTTGTCTCCCCCATCAGACAGGGAAGACCAGGCTGGGACTCCTCCTATTCACCGTCATGTCCCCACGTCCAACCCAAAGCAGATGTTCAATGCGTTTTCTTTGGAGGGATGAAGTACTTCTCCGTAGGGGATGTAGGATGCCGTTTTCTAGCTTCCTGAGAACCCCTCTCTGAGTCTCAGCTTGCTCTCATTATCCTCTCAATGTCTCAATACTGAGATTTGCCGGTGACCTTCTTCAGGAATCTACCTGCACCCGTGAGCATCTGAAGGAGAATGGGATCCAGGCTTTGCAGGCATCCAGGTCCCCTTTCCAGTGGGCACTGGCTGTGGGGATTGCAGGAGACCCCTCTGTCTTCCCATGGCTCCAGCAGGATCTCTCTGGACTCCGGCAGGTACGTGGATTCGTGGGCCAGCCACATCTCTCCCCAGCGTCCTGGACCAAGAGGATGAACCCAGTTAGCAACTCAGCTCAGCAGGCTGCCCGAGGCGGCATTAGCCAGGCATCCACGACATGCTGGTTTTGGCACCGGTCTGCTGTTTGGATAATGTTTTTCTCCTGTAATCAGCAATTGACAAGGCACTCTGGCTCCAAACACCACGTCAAAGAGGGCACGTGGAGCAGGCTGAGAAAACGTCAGCTCCAGGCCGGGCTCAGTACCTCTCTGAATGGAGGGAGGGGTACTGATTTCTCTGCAGCTTGTGGACTGACCTTAGTGGGGGCATCAATAGAGGGTCTTTAGCTTCCCTACAATCTCCACCAGCATCTCCCCCAAGTCATCTCCCCAAACACGATCTAGATAAAAATGTGCACGAGTGCAGTTTTAAGGCAAATCTTTGAGCCTCTCTTCTGCCCCGGATGCTGTATTACCCAGAAATTCTGGAGCTCCTGCTCAGCTTGTATCAGTGTCCTCTAGGCTGAAGTTCCGTTTCCTGGCTAAGTTTATCCAGCCAAGTTAGCAAGGTTTCCAAAGAGACTGTATGTGGTAACATTCCTGTGTGACTGTGAAAATAATTTTTTTCTAAAGAAAAAGGATCTCACATGACTTTGTCACACAACTACCCATTTCTTTCACTGCCTTTAACACCCATATCAGATGTTTTCTCTCTTTTCATCTCCTGGGACACTTAGTGCTTTCACAGTGTCAGACCACCAGGCATTTTACTATATATCATTCACTGCTTTTCCATTTTGTAGCTGATTGTGTTACTTTACTCCTCTCTGGAGGAAAGTATCCCAATCTAGCCCTCGGGATTACACAGATTAAGTTCAACTAAATACAGGCTCACGATACATGATTTCCAAACACATAAGGAAACCAGCCATCGTGAGTGAGAATCAGCAGAAACTATGAACAACAGACTTAGCTCACCTAAGATTTCAGATTGTGGAACAATCAGATACAAAACACTAAATAATGGTATGTGAAATTTAAGAAAAAAGAGTTTAAAAAATGAATAATCAGGGCTTCCCTGGTGGCGCAGTGGTTGAGAATCTGCCTGCCAATGCAGGGGACACAGGTTCGAGCCTTGGTCTGGAAAGATCCCACATACCATGGAGCAACTAGGCCCGTGAGCCACAATTACTGAGCCTGCGTGTCTGGAGCCTGTGCTCCATGACAAGAGAGTCCGCGATAGTGAGAGGCCCGCGCAGTGAGAGGCCCGTGCACCGCGATGAAGAGGGGCCCCCACTTGCCGCAACTAGAGAAAGCCCTCGCACAGAAACAAAGACCCAACACAGCCATAAATAAATAAATAAATAAAATTTAAAAAAAAGAAAAAAAAAGAAATAAAGTTTTTTTTTTAAAAAAAGAATAATCAGAAGAGACTTCCAAAAATGACCAGGTACAATTTTAAAAGAACCAAATAGAATTTTTAGACATGAAAATGAATGGATTAAAAGCAGACAATTAGACACAATTGAAGATAGAATAGATCACCAGGAGGACTGAGTGTAAAAAGTTAGCCAGTATGCGGCACAAGGAGACACAGACAAAAACCACAAGAGGTTAAGAAACACAGAAAACTGAATGATAAAGTTTAATGTAAGTTTCATTGGAGCTCCACAGCAAGAAGAGAGAATGGGGAGGGGCATTGTTTGAGAAGATAATGGCTGAGAGTAGTCCACGACATACGTAGGTTACAGGGAAAATCCATATGATGATCTCAATAGCCTGGAAAAATCATGTGAGAAAAGTCAACAGTCATTAATGGTAAGAAAGCTTAGCAAAACTAGGAATAGGAGGGAAATTCCTGAATCTGAGTGGATTAGTTTTCTAGGGCTGCCCTAACAAAGCACCACAGACAAGGGGACTCACAACAGAAAAACATTTTCTCACAGTTCTGGAGGCTGGAAGTCTGAGATCAAGGTGTCAGCAGGCAGTTCCTTCTGAGGGCTCTGAGGGAGAATCTTCTCCAGGCCTCTTTCCTTGTAGATGGCCGTCTTCTCTTGTGCCTCTTCAAACTGTCTTCCCCCTATGTGGCTAAGTTTCCCCTTTTAACAAGGACACCAGTCATATTGGTTTACTCCTCCTGCCCCCACCCCAGCCAATGACCTCATTTTAACTTAGTTATCTCTGTAAAGATCCTGTCTTCAAAACCAGTCACATTCTGAGGTACTGGGGGTTAGTACCTCAACATATGAATTTGGAAGGGGGGTACAACTCAACCCATAACATAAACTAGAAAATTCCTTAATCCAAGAAACCATCCTTTTAAGTTGGGGACATAACAAGGATCCTCACCATTACAGTTCTATTTAATATGAAATAGGAGGTCTTAGCTAATGCAGTAAGACAAGAAAAATAGATTAAATGTAGAAGAATTAGAAAGAAACCAAACTGTCATCATTTGAAGATGACCTGACTGTTTATATCCATGCTATCCAATAGAAATATAATGTAAGCCACATATATAATTAAAAATTTTAGTAGCCACATTAAACAAAGTGAAAAGAAGCAGGTGAAATTAATTTTAATACTATATTTTATTCAACCCAGTATATTCAAAATGTCATTTCAATATGTAACTAATATAAAAACTTATTCATGAGATATTTTCACTTTTTCTTTGAAGTACGGTGTACATCTTAAACATACAGCACATCTCACTTTATCCACATTTCTGGTGCTTGGTAACCATGTGTGGCTCACTGGACAGCCACACGTACCTTCAGCAGTGAAGCAGCCGTGTTTCTGTGGGAGGGTCTGTGTTATGTCAGGCACTGTTGCAGCTCACACATGTTGATCATTACAGGTTCACCTTGTTGGTGTGGAGCCACAGGTGGTCCAAGGCAACTCCAGCTCCTGCCAGACCTCTTCCAGACAGGTTTGTGTGCAACTCTGGAGGGAAAACCCCGACTTCTCTTGCAGGTCACCCACACTATTGAAGTTGGAGGCATTGAGGAGGTGATAGACCAACATGGGTCCAGCTCATCCTTGTGGGTTCCAGTTATCCTTACTTTCCCCATTTTATGTCCCTCTTTCCTGTTCAACTGTCTGCCTACACTGAAACACAGCTCTACATAAACTATGTGACCAGCTCCCACATTCACCCAAGGTCAATACCTCAAAATAGTACCTTCTTCTGTAGTTCATTCTTAGTGGTTCTGCTCAAACCCTAATGGATATAGGAAGAATAGTAATGGAAATTCCCTGGTGGTCAATGGTTAGGACATGGTGCTTTCACTGCCTGGGCCCAGGTTCAATCCCTGGTCAGGGAACTAAGATCCCACGAGCCGAGTGGCACTGCCAGAAAAAAAAAAAAAAAGGGAGAAGAATAGTAGATGATTGTAGTGAGTTCTACCATAATAAATATATTAAAATCCACAAGTCAATAATAACCAAGAAAAAAATATGACAAAAAAGCTTAAAAATATGCCCGTCTCATTTGTTACCACTGGAGATGACTATAACACAAACTCTTTTCTCTGGAAATTGGTAATTGAAGGAAAAGAATGAGAGCATTTATCCTGGTAGAAACTGCATTTCAGGGGCTTCTCTGGTGGCTCAGTGGTTGGGAGTCCCCCTGCCAATGCAGGGGACACAGGTTCAAGCCCTGGTCCGGGAGGATCCCACAGGCTGCAGAGCAGCTAAGCCCGTGCTCCATGACTGCTGAAGCTGAGCCTGTGCTCTGGAGCCTGCGAGCCACAACTACTGAGCCCACCCACCACAACTGCTGAGGCCTGTGTGCCTGGAGCCGGTGCTCTGCAACGGGAGAGGCCACCACAGCGAGAGGCCCGTGCACCGCGGCAAAGAGTAGTCCCCACTCACCGCAACTGGAGAGAGCCCACACGCAGCAACGAAGACCCAGCACAGCCATAAATAAATAAATGAATTAATTTAAAAAAAAAGAAAGAAACTATTTCAGGGTAACCAAGTAGCATCCATTAATAGGGGAAAGCTCTGCTTACAGAAGAATGCCAGATAAAAAATGTAGACTGATAAAAGTAGAAAATAAACATTGTGTGTCCTTGATGCAATAACAATTATCAATGGATGCTAAAGCAGTGAGGCAGAAGGTTGGTAGTGATGTGTGTGGTTGCATGATGCCCAAGTTTGCCTCTTGCAGACTGCTTTCTGGCTCTGGGGGGAGGCATGAGGCTTCTACTATCTTTGCCCTGTGCTCAATTCTCATATTACAGTACCAGGACCAGCAGACATGTCCTCATGACCTGATGTTATAGAAAATACTGGGGACCAACGTCTGAAGGATTCCTGCTTAAAAAAAAGGAAACTGGATCTAGATCTGCCCTTTCACAGGAAACACAGGAGACAGAGGAACAGGTTAAATTAAACCACAAGGAAGCAATCCACATACTCCACATGACAAATGACCCAGTTTCTCTAGCAAATCACAGTTGTAAGAAAAGAAATAGGAAGGAAGGAGTGACTGGTACAGGAAAATGGAGACTTACAGGACCTGACGACCTGCCACAATGCGGCTCCAGATCCAAGCAAACTAAATGTAAAAGACACTTTTGAAAAACATCAGAGACATTTAAATACGGGCTGGGCATTAGGTGATAATAAGGAATTACTGTAAATTTCGTTAATTGTGAAAACGGCATGGTTGTTCTGGCAGGCCCCCAAAGATACGCCCATATCCTAATCCAGATCTAGAAATACGTTACCTTACATGGCAAAAGGGGCTTTGCTGATGTGATTAATTTAAGGAACCTGAGATGGGGTGATCGTCTTGGATTACCTGGGTGAGCCGAAAGCAATCACAGGAATCCTTATAAAAGGGAGGCAGGAAGGTCAAAAGCAGAAGGGGAACATGAAGTAGAGGCTGAAGTGATGCAGGGCTGTAAGCTAGAGAATGTACGAGACTTTGGAAGCTGGGAAAGGCAAGGAAAATGGTTCTCCCCTAGAGGCTCTAGAAGGAACGCAGCCCTGCCCAAACTTTGATTTTAAACCCATTTTGGACTTCTGACCTCTAGCGCTGTAAGATTATAGTGTGTATGGTTTTAAGCCACTAAGTTTGTGGTAATTTGTTACAGCAGCAATAGGAAACTAATACAGTGGTTATTATTATTATTATTTTTTAAAGGCCTTGTCAGTTAGAGATATAACGAAGCAGTTAAGGGTGGAATGACACAGGATTTACTTTAAAATATCCCCCAAAAGTGCATGTGGTAGGAGATAAAACGAAGTTGGAAAAATGTTGATAACAGTTGAAACTGAGTGATGAGCTTAAGGAAGCTCAGTATCCATTATCTCTACTTTTATGCATGGATGAACATTTCTAGAACAAAAAATTTTAAAATATACTGTGTCAATGGTGTGACCCTGGACTCCATCCCAGACCACTTCTGTATCTACAGTCATGCCCTGGGTGGTCTCACTTGCCTCCCAATTTTAGATCTCAAGCCAGACCCTCCTGTGAGCTCCAGACATGCACATTCAAGGGCCAGCTCACTTTTCCCTCTGGGGCCAATGAACATCCAAACTCAGCATGTCCAAGGAGTGAGTGCCAGGATCTACTGTAATGTGAACAAAGCTAGGTGCATAACAGGTTTTGTAGAATGCTAGCTTTTAAGCAAAAAGTGTGGGGAGGGGAATGTGAATTCACACGTGTGTCCGCATGTTTATTTATATATTCAAGGAGAAACATGACACGGTCCCAGATGTATTATTCCTAACTGTCTCACTCTCCCTGCTCCCTTCTTCTACTTGCTTGGATCCCCCCTGAGTGAACCACCCGCCCCCAGGTTCTTGCTGCAGTTTTGTCTTTGGGGGAACCACGTCTTTCCTGTCTCAGGAAATGGCAGCTTCCAGTTGCTCAGGTCAAAACCTTGAAGTCTAGGTCAAACCTTGACTTCTCTCTCACACCCCAGATCCAATTCATCAGGAATTCCTGTTAGCTCTGCCTTCAAAATACATGCAAGCCCCAGGGACTTCCCTGGCGGTCCAGTGGTTGAGACTCCACGCTTCCACTTCAGGGGGTGCAGGTTCGATGCCCGGTTGGGGAACTAAGATTCCACAAGCCACGCAGTGAGGCCACACACACAACAAAAAATACATGCAAGCTCTAGATATTTCTCCAAACACTTCTCACCACTTCCCTTGCTACCCAGGTAGGCTGGGCGTAGGTTATCTCACCCCTGTGTTATCGTAATTGCTTGCTAACTGGCCACACTGCTTCCATCCTTTGCCCCTTGCAGCCTGTTCTCTGCACAGAGTGCCCAGGGTAGTTGAATCATCAGATTGTGGTCCTGCTCTGCTCAAAATCTGTACAACATGAAAAAAATGTCCACGGTACAGAGGTGGAAAAAAAATCTAACCTTGGCGCCATCTGCATAATATGAACCCAACTGTGTGTGCACGTGTGTGTATGTGTGCATCTAGAGAATATCTAGAAGGACACACTCCTACAGTTAACAGTGGCTGCCTCTGGGGAGTGGGCTGAGTGGAGGAAAGGAAATGGATTTATTTTTATTCCTTGATACACTACTTGGATATTTAATTTATTGCTTTATTTTATTTTATTTATTTCATTTATTTATTTTAAAAACAAGCATGTATTACTTGTAGTGTACAATTTCGTAGTCCGCACACATTTACCTGTGGCTGGGATTGAGATCAGGTACAGTAAGGGGTGGCCCCGACAAGAGGGGGTGACGTCATGTGTGCCCCTCGGGCAGATTGGAGAAAGGGAATGGCCAGGGGGAGGGGAGGAGGGGAAGCGGCCATGGCTAGCTTCAGTTGGGTTTTCATCTTCACTTCCTCGCCCCCAGCGGGGTTATGAGCTACAAGCTAGGTGGACCTCTTGGTGGGGCCCTGCAGGGTCCACTCTGGCCCTCTGCCTTTTCTTCTTTTCTGGGGAAGGGTTTGTTTGATGATGACTTTTCTTGCTCTGCAGAGTTGGCCCTGGGGTCCAGAAGTAAATAAAAGTGGTGCATTTTCTTCAGTCTCTTTTTGCTTTGTCTTCCCCAGTGGGGTGTTAAGGACCAGCCAGGGCATGTTTCCAAAAGTTCTTTTGATTATTTAGAAAAAGCTTACATAATTTCACCAGCGGGACCCCAGGAATCAAATGCATAGTCAGCATGAGGTTGTGCTGAACAGAAAGTTCAAATTCAGTGACTAGGGCTGTTTTGCTTAATTAACCACCTGGGTCTCCCAGTAAGGGGTCTCCAAAGACTGTAATGTCTTTGCTGGTCCTGGAGGGCCCCCCAGATTAGCTTCTACATGAACACAGTGGTCTTGGGTGAGTCCATGCTCTGGGGATGGGCAACTGGGTCAGAGGTGACTCCCAGGTGACCCTGACCTGCTATTGGCCAACTTGAGAATTTTGCTGCTGTAATCTCTGAGGTTGGGCTGATTGAAAGTGACACAAAGATTCAGGTGACAAAGGCTTTGCGAAGATTCTTGCTATTTTTCAATGAACATTTTAAAGACACATTTTGTTACGGGGGGCGGGGACTCCTCAGAAATCATCCCTGTGTTATTCTCGTTGGTTGCTCTGTGTGTGTGCTCTAAAAATGCAGATAACTTACCCCTTAGTTTATTTCCTTATTGAGTTCATATTGCCGAGCTTCTAGAGACCCAAGGGTCAGTAGTGCAGCGCTCCATCCCCTCTTGGGAAAACCCCTTTCCACATGAGAAATGACTCCTCTGCTTGTTCCCTAGCCTGGTAGGGAGACACAGTGTCCGGAAGACTGCCAAGGCTTAGCTCATAAGGAAGGAGACGTTCCTAAGCGAGGGCTTTGGAGTCTGAGCTGGGTCCTGGTGTCTTAGACAGGGTTCCGGTGAAACACTGCAGAGGTTGCCTGGGGAGTCTCTGGGGAGAGATGCCCAAGGCAGTGAGGAGGGCAGGACTGGGCACAGGGAGAAGGCAACCCTAGTAGCTGCAACTGAGGCCCATCCTGCAGGAAAGCTCTGGTCCTAAATTGAGGCAAGAGGGCTGGGCCTTTGTATGCCCGCATCACCAGGTGGAGGATGGTTACCTGCCATGAAGAGGGGATCTGGATGTGATTATACTATCCACTACACCTGGCTGCCGCTGGCTGGCCAGGCTGCCACTGACATCTTTATATCACCTGAGAAAGTTACTGAATTCCTCCCAGCCTCCATTTGCTCGTCTGTAAAATGGGTCCAAAGATACCCTAACTTTCAGGGTTGTCTTAAGGATTAGAGATATAAAATGCATGTAAAGCTCCTAGCCCAGTGCTAGTATGGCTAGTAATATGCAAAATACACAATGGATTGCCAAGACTTAGTACATGAAAAATAACGCAAAATATCTCATAAATATTTTTCTTATAAATTACTTGCTGAAATGATAATATTTTGGATATGCTGGACTAAATAAAATTTATTATTTAAATTAATTTCACTGTTTCTTTTTACTTTTTAAAAAGGTGGCTATTAGAGAATTAAAATTATGTGTGTGTGGGGGGTGCTCATTAGATTCATAGCCCCTGCTCATACACAGGTAGGAATGTCTAGAGTCTAGAACCTAGACAATATCCTTGGCAATTCCATCATTTCATCAATGAAAATTTATTCTTAGCACCCACTGTGCTAGTTAACAAACCATCTGGCATTGATTGAAGATAAAGAGAGTCAACGTGAGCTTTTGATGAGTCTTTTATTTTATTATTGTTTGTAGTGAATTAATCCTATTTATTTATTTGTTTTTTCTTTTGTTTTGTTTAGTTTTGGCCACGAGACTTGTAGCTTGCAGGATCTTAGTTCCCCGACCGGGGACTGAACCCAGGTCCCGGCAGTGAACCGGACTGCCAGGGAATTCCCGAATTAATCCTATTTAATTACATTAATTTTAAGGAAAAAATTTTACCAACACATTGGTCTTTCACAGTAATGAATAATAACATTATGTTACCGGAAAACTGGGTTCACCTCTTGGCGGGCGTTGAACCAAAAGACACAACCAAGCCAAACATTGGGAGAAGCGAGGGTTTAGTATTTGCAGAAAGTAAGCAGAACACGGAGGATCTTTCCCAAAGCAGTGTCTCTGATGAGTCTTTTGTTTCTTTTTTTAATTGCTATATGCAGGCCTCTCACTGCCGTGGCCTCTCGCGTTGCGGAGCACAGGCTCTGGACGCACAGGCTCAGCAGCCATGGCTCATGGGCCCAGCTGCTCCGCAGCATGTGGGATCTTCCCAGACCGGGGCACGAACCCGTGTCCCCTGCATTGGCAGGCAGACTGTCAACCACTGCACCACCAGGGAAACCCTCTGATGAGTCTCTTAAATGTAGGTTCTAACTACCTTTGGATTTTTGCATTTCCAGCTAGCTGAGCTGGTTGCCCCTAGGAAGTAGACTGAAACTAATTCACATGTACAGGTAGATCCTACTGAAGGATTTTAAAGTAGATTGCAGGGACTGCCCTGGTGGTGCAGTGGATAAGACTCTGCGCTCCCAGTGCTGGGGGCCCAGGTTCGATCCCTGGTCAGGGAACTAGATCCCACGTGCATGCCACAACTAAGAGTTCGCCTGCCACTACTAAGGAGCCCGCCTGCTGCAACTAAGACCCGGCGCAACCAAATAAATAAAAATACATAAATATATAAACATTTAAAAAAAAATAGATTGCAGGCACTATCCCCCCTTTCCAAGCTTCGCTCTTGAGAAGACCACTGTGTTGTAGCTCAAACTGGGTCTGACTGATGTGTTTATAATCACATTCAGAACGTTCTGTTTAATAAAACAGGAAATCAAATGCTCAGTTTTAGAAAGTATTTCATCCAAAATGTTTAACATATTTATCATGGGGACTTAGAGAGAACTTTCGTTTATGCCAAGCAGCTCCTTCTCCACTGATGCTAAAATCAAGAATAGTTTTCTGTAGAGGGCACCCAATACACCCCCTCACTGCTTTCTCCTTTTAAAGCAAACATGACAAATTAGTGACCTGGAAGCTTTGAATAAAAAACACATCAGGGAAATCTTTGTTTGGAGAGTTCTTTTCAGCTTAATTAATTCACTCTGGCTGTCCAAATTCATTCTAGGTCTGCAGGCAATTTTCAAACAAAATGTTAAGACAGAGTTCATACAAAAGATTTGGGGGCAAGAATTTCTGTTTGCTGAGCTGTCATCTCAAGCTAAACAAATGCCAACAGAGAATCCTTAGGCAATTAACTTTCCCCTGAATGGGTTCTTTTATGTCACCCATCTGCATTCATTCCGGTGGGTACTTTCAGATAGGGCTAGCAAGTTAGATCAATAGGTCATTTGGGAAAATTTGATCCTGGTCTAAATGAAATTCTTCCTCTATCCATTTCAAAGAATCTAAAAATCTATTTCAATTTTCTCTCTCAATTTCAAGGAGCCTAAAATTTTTTTTCTTCAAAAAGTGGAATGGGGAGAGAGTGATAAATTAGGAGTTTGGGACTGACACATACACACTACTATATATAAAATAGGTAACTAATAAGGACCTACTGTATAGAACAGGGAGCTCTACTCAATACTCTGTAATGGCCTATATGGGAAAAGAATCTAAAAGAGTGGATAGGGACTTCCTTGGTGGTCCAGTGGGTAAACCTCCATGCTCCCAATGCAGGGGGCTCAGGGTTGGATCCCTGGTTGGGGAACTACATCCCGCAACTTTAGGGGCAACTAAAGAGTCTGCATGCTGCAACGAAGATCCTGAGTGCCGCAACTAAGAGCCGGTGCAACCAAAATAAATAAATAAATAAATATTAAAAATGAAATAAAAAAGAGTGGATATATGTATTTGTATAACAGATTCACTTTGCTGTACACCTGAAACTAACACAACATTGTAAATCAATTACACCCCAATAAAAATTCAAATAAAAAGTTAAATAGAATTACCACGTGACTTAGCAATTCCACTCCTAGGTTATACCTAAAAGAATTGAAATCAGGTACTCAAGCAACGACTTGCACACAAATGTTCACAGCAGCACCATTAATAACAGGCAAATGGTAGAAAGAAGGGAAATGTCCGTTAACAGCTAAATGGATAAATGAGGAAATGGAATACAATGTTGCAAATGGATGAACCTCAAAAAAATGCTAAGTGAAAGAAGCCAGACATAAAAGTCACATATAGGACGACTCCATTTATATGAAATAGGTAAATCCACAGTGACAGAAAGCAGATTGGTGGTTGCCAGGGGCTGGAGGAAGGAGGGAATGGAGAGTGATGGGCACAGGAGTTTCACCGGGGTGATGAAAATATTTTGGAGCTAATAACATGGGGATTGCACAGCATTGTGAATAAACTAAATGACACTGAACTGCACTCTTTAAAAAGGTTAATTTTATGTTATGGAAATTTCACCTCAATTAAAAAAATTCTATCACTTTCTCTATAACCACATATTTGATGGTTTGGGAAATGGGATTTCCTGAAAATCCAAACCACTATTTTTTTTTGGCCTCACCCTGTGGCATGCGGGATCTTAGTTCCCCAACCAGGGATTGAACCCACACTCCCTGCAGTGGAGGTGCGAAATCTTAAACACTGGACTGGCAGGGAAGACCTTAAACCACCTTTTCTGAGCAAAGACCTTAAACCACCTTTTCTTTTTTTTTTTTTTTTGGAGTTGGGCACAATGGATGTTTATTAGGGACGAACACCTATGGAAGGAAAGGGCAGAGAGCAGGGGTGGGCATGGGGGAAGTTGAACAGGTCTGACAGATCTCAGCCCACCCTGCGGAGCTCTCGAGCCTATATTGTCCCGCAAAGTCATCCCTGGAGGGTTGAGATGGCTGGACCTTTACACCCACCATGTGGTCAGTCGCAGGGGTGGGCTGGACTGGAAGAGGTGATCATTATAGGCAAGATGCCATCCTGCAGCTGAGGTAGTTCCTGAAGGAACCATAGCTGGAGGCTTCAACTGGGGCAACAAATCCTTCTTTGAAGGGGGACCTGGGTGGTGCAGCTCCTCGTTCATCCCAAAAGAAGAGGTGAAAATATGCCGACCTCGAGATGTGACTGGCCAGGATCACAGGGGGATCTCCCACTGCGCGTACCAGGAATTGGGTTGTACAGCATTGTAGATACTGTGGGAGAGCAGGGTGTCCCTAATCCTGCTCCCCTCACAGAGTGACACGTAACACCCCCCTACACGAGGGGGTGCCGACCGCAGCACTTCCTGTGACTAAGGTCTATGCTTTTCTGGAAGTTTGTGTTGTCATAGCGAAGGGTTAGTTAGAGAGGCAGAGGCAGTGTTACTCACTGCCCAAGGATGAGTGGACAGCAGCAGCGGCTACAGACAAGGAATGAAAAGACAGCTCATCCACGAGTGTTCTGGGAAAAGCTAAACCACGTTTTCTGAGCATCCGTCAAATAGGTTTCTTGGTCCAGCCTGGATTCTCCTTGACATCTCAGCAGCGAGATACCAAACGCATCCCTCTTTCACTGTGGATCCTTTATCCCTCTACAGATCAGCTGTTTGCAGTTACCCTGGCTCTTGTATAAAACTTTAAAAAATTCTGCATGGTATTTTTCTGACCACTGGATGTCATGAGCGCACAGTATATGCTTCAGCTAGAAAAACAGCACGCTTAGGGGAACACGGCTTCGTCCACTGTGGCAGCACTCCTCTGCATGACCGCGTGGAGGGTGCCTGACAAGTAATCAAGTAACGAGCCCTTGCAAAGTTTGTTTCTGCAAGCATGACTGAGAAGCAAACAAAATGCGGGTGATTGAAGATAAGCAAAAATACAGCACTGGCTTCTTCTCTGTGTTTTCCAGGATATTTCAATGGGTCACCCGTTACGGGAAGAAAATCAAAATCTAAGATAAGGTATTCTTAGGGCCACTTGTCAAGTATTTTGACCAAGGAAGGTGAGTGACCTGGGACTCTTTGACCTCAGAGAATACAGGACTCTGCTCAACCAGAAAATTAAAATGAGGACGAGTAGATGCCAGTTGTCACTATCTTATTTCCCACTGACTGGTCTTTTAATTTCACTAGAGAGTAACTTCCTTGTAAATCGTCCTGAGTACAGTTGATCCCACTTCATAATCGTATGATTATGGAAGTTCTGGCTATGCCCAGTTTTGGCACCAGTACTTCCTCACTGATAAATGTACTCTTGGTTTCCTCTCCAAGCTGGGGTAGCCGAGGAAGCCCTGAATGTGCAAACCAGCTCCTTTAATTATTCCTCTTGGCTATGGGAAATCGCCTGTGTTGATAACATCATTAACATTTTTTAATGAGGACGGAAGGTCAGTGAACAAAGTGGGAAGTAAATTGGGGCTCTTGAGAGGTTAAATCTAATACTTCCAAGGACACCACGGAAGGTGGGTCATTTATCCACGGTGGGTCTGTCTGCAAGTTATAAGGATTTTAATGGTTTGTTAAAAGCCTATTCATGTTCATGAAGGTGGAACTGTTGAAATCTGGGCTTAGGGAAGTTGGAGCCAGGAGGCTGGAAAAAAAAGGAAATATCCATAAATTTGCATAAGACTTCTAAAAAATATACTTTTATTTCTATGAGGTATTCAACAATAGATGATTTAGAGCAGCAGCCCAACAACTGAGCAAACTGAGGAGTGAAGAGAGGGGTGCTTTGACTTTGAGAATTCACCCCAGTTCTCCCCATCCTTAACCCTAAGGACTTCCAGTACGGAAAAAAGATCAGACTCAGAACTTAAAAAGAAGATTTGCCCGGTCTTCACAGCTATAGCACAGGAATAAATACAAAGGACCCAGAGTGACAGGTGGGTGTTTCGGGATGGGTGGTCAGAGAAAGCTTCTCTTAAGAGATGGCCCTTGAGCAGTAATCTGAATGGGATGAAGGAGGAGCCATGTGTTATCTGGGGGAAGAGCATTCCAGGCAGGGGGAATAGCAGGTGCAAAGGCCCTGTGGTGAGGGCACACGTTTGGTAGGTTTAAGGAACAGCAGAAGAGGAGGGCGGAGTGGTAGGAGATGGTGTTGCAGAAAGAGCAGGGTAGATGGTGTAGGGCCTGGAAGTCATGGTGAGGACTCTGTTACCCTGAGTGAGATCGGAGCCATTGGATGGCTTTGAGCAAGGATTGCCCTGAGCTGGCTCATGTTTTAGAAGGATCTCTGTGGCCACTTGGAGAATAGACTTCAGGGACCAGAGTAGAAGTGGGAGACCAGGTGGAGGTCACTGCAGGTGTCCAAGCAAGGGATCTAGTGGCTTAGATCAGGCTGACGATGGATCAGGGCATTAATGGATTGTGTGTGGGTGACCTTCACACTTACCGAGTTTCTTCCCACCTTTGCGTGGCCATCCTGGTGGGGCTTCTTTGCCATTTCCATTTTTCGTTTCTTTCCCTGAAAGCTGTGTGCAGGTAACTCCATGTGCCATTGCTGAAAAAAACAAACTACTTTTTAGATTGGCGCTGGTGTAAGTGGTCACTTTCCTCTTAGGTGTGTATTTTAAAAGTTTTTGTTTTTGTTTTTTAATTAATGCCAAAAAGAAAAAGCATTATAATTTGTAAAGTTAATTATATGTCTTGTGTCTTATTAGCTTAGCAGTTGGAGTCACTTAGTCTTTAGCTGCAAGACTGTTGCTATAGTACCAAGAAAAAAATGTTGTATGGGTTATGAGACTATATACTTTTAAAAAATAGCAATATGCAATAAAGAGATGAATTTTAAAAAACTGTTCTTTGCCAGGAATACTCTTCCCCTCAGATCTTCACTTTGCTCCTTCTCAGTCAGGCCTCAGCTCAAATGTCACCTCAGAGAGCCCTTCCCCGACCCCCCGTCTTCCTCCTCCCACCTTCCCCTCATCCTCTATCTCATTATCCTGCTTTATCTTCTTAATGTATTTATCATTATTTGAAAAACCTTATCTACTTTTAATATTTGTTTCCTCCACCCAGAATGTAAGCTCTGTGAAAGCATAGCTTAGAAAAATGACAGAAACATTGTATATTTGTGGATGTATCACATGCTTTTATATGCAGTTGACAGCCCCCCCCCCCCAACTAGCAGAGACTCATTAAAAAAGACATTTTTCTGGCTTCCCTGGTGGTGCAGTGGTTGAGAGTCCGCCTGCCGATGCAGGGGACGCAGGTTCGTGCCCCGGTCCGGGAAGATCCCACATGCCGCGGAGCGGCTGGGCCCGTGAGCCATGGCCGCTGAGCCTGTGCGTCTGGAGCCTGTGCTCCGCAATGGGAGAGGCCACAGCAGTGAGAGGCCCGCGTACTGCAAAACAAAAGCAAAAACAAAAAAAGGTATTTTTCTTGGATAACAAGAAGTCTAGAGGCAGTTGTTAACACTGCTTTAGCTGCCTTATGAAGCCACTGAGGACCCAACTTTCCTTTCATTCTGCTCTGCCATCATTAGCACCCTGGCTTTTTATCTTCATGGTCACAAGATAGATGCCTCAGCTCCAGGCATCACACCTGATTTTAGTGCCAAAAAAGGGGGAAGAAACAATGTTGGCAAGCTCTCCTCTTGCCTGTTTTTATAAGAAAGCAAAAGATTTCCCAGAAATGTCCCCAGCTGACTACCCTTTATGTCTCAGTGAGAGACATGACTACTATTAGCTACAAGAGGGGCTGGGAAGTGGGCAAGAAAAGGGGATGCTTAGCCAGAAATGATGCCTTCCAGGGTTGAGTAAACGAATTGGAAGAGATTGATCAATAAAAAGATGACACTCATCTAAGGGACCCAAAAAGCCCAGTGAGTATAGACTGAAAACTAGGGACGTCTCAGGAAGATGGGACTTCCCTTGTGGTCCAGTGGTTAAGAATCTGCCTTCCAATACAGGGGACACAGGTTCGATCCCTGGTTGGGGAACTAAGATCCCACATGCCGTGGGGCAACTAAGTCCATGTGCTCTAGAGCCCGTGCTCCACAACTAGAGAGGCTGTGCACTGCAACTACTGAGCCCACATGCCCCAACGATGATCCTGCATGCCGCAACTAAGGCCTGACGCAGCCAAATAGATAAATAAATAAATAAAATTTTTTTTTAATAAATAAATATTTTTTAAAAAGTCTCAGGAAGACTTTCATTCATTCATTCATTCATTCATTCCTGTCTTGTTTAGGTTTCTTCTGTCCAAGTTCACAAGTGACATTGGCTTATAATTTTTCTTTTTCATGCTATCCTTGTTAGATTTTGGTGCCAAAGCTGTGCTTGCCTTATAAAATTAGTTGGGAGAGAGTTCTCTATTTTTGGCATGTTTTTTTCTGTAAAGGGCCAGATAGCAAACATTAGAGAGTAAATATTAGGCCTTGCAGATTCTATGTCTGTCCTAACTACTCAGCACAGCTGTTACGCTGTGAAAAGAACCACAGACAATACGTAAAAGAATTGTCCTGACCAAGTTTGGCCCACAAGCTGTGGTTTACCTATCCCTGTTCTAGGCTATGTTTCATGTACATCTGGAATTATTTGTTTTTTAAATGTTTGGGAAAACTCTCCAGTAATACCTCATGGGCCTGTTTTTGACTTGTGAAAATATTTTTAAACAGTTGATTCAATTTCTTTAATAATTATAGGACTGTTCTGATTGTCTCTTCCTAAGAGACATTACGTTACACTGTGTTTTTGTGGAAATGTGTCCATTTGATCTATGTTTTCAAATGAACAAAGCATTTTTGATTATTAACTCTTTTTTTTATTGTGGTAAAATATATATAAAGATATTCATTCTAACCATAAAACTTAAGAATTTTAAAAAATTGTGGTAAAATATACATAACATAAAATTTACCACCTTAACCATTTTTAAGAGTATGGTTCAGGGAATTCCCTGGTGTCCCTGCAGTGGGGTCCTGGTGGTTAGGACTCCATGCTCCCACTGCAGGGGACCTGGGTTCAGTCCCTGGTTGGGAACTAAGATCCCACAAGCCAAGTGGTGAGGCCAACAGCAACGACAAAATTATGGTCCAGTAGTGTTAAGTACATTCACATTGCTGTACAACCCATTTCCAGAACTCTTTTTACCTTGCAACATTGAACATTGTAGCCATTTTTAAGTGTGTAATTTGGTGGCACGAGCACATTCACAATGTTGCAGAGCCATCACCTCCATCCATCTCCAGAACTTTTTCATCATCCCAGTTAGAAACTGTACCCATTAAACAAAACCTCCCCATTCCCCTCTCCTCCCCAGACCCTGGTAACCTCTATTCTACTTTCAGTCTCTATGAATTTGCCTATTCCAGGTACTGCATTTAAGTGGAGTCATACAATATTTGTCCTTTTGTGTCTGGCGTATTTCACTTAGCACAGTCTTTTCAAGGTTCATCCTCGTTGTAGCATGTATCAGAATTTCATTCCTAGCTAGTGCTATGGTGGCAATCATTTTGCAATATTAACAAATTAACATGTGGTACACCTTAAACTTACACTATATGTCAACTATATCCAGATAAAGCTGGGAAAAAAATTTAGAAAAAAGGAATCTCATTCCTTTTTAAGGTTGAATAATATTCCATTGTATGGGTCTACCATGTTTTTTTTAAATTTTATTTATTTATTTTTGGCTGCGTTGGGTCTTCGTTGCAGTGCGCGGGCTCCCCACAGCGGCGGCCTCTCGTGTTGCAGAGCACCGGCTCCAGGCGCGAGGGCTTCAGTATCTGAGGCTCGTGGGCTCAGTAGTTGTAGCTCACGGCTTAGTTGCTCCGCGGCACGTGAGATCTTCCTGGACCAGGGCTCGAACCTGTGTCCCCTGCGTTGGCAGGCGGATTCTTAACCACTGCGCCACCACGGAAGGGAAGCCCTGGGTCTACCATACTTTTTTCACCCTCTCATCTGTCGATGGGCATTTGTTTGCGCTTTTTGGCGATTGTGAATAACGCTGCTGTGAACATGGGTGTGCAGGTATTTGAGTCCCTGCTTTCAATTCTTTTGTGTCTACACTGAGAAGAGGAATTGCTAGCTCATATGGTAATTCTATGTTTAACTTTTTGAGGAATTACCAAACTGTTTTCCTTCATTATGAACTTTTTTTTTTTTTTTTTTGCGGTACGCGGGCCTCTCACTGTTGTGGCCTCTCCCGTTGCGGAGCACAGGCTCCAGACGCGCAGGCTCAGCGGCCATGGCTCACGGGCCCAGCCGCTCCGCAGCATGTAGGATCTTCCCGGACCGGGGCACGAACCCGTGTCCCCTGCATCAGCAGGCGGACTCTCAAGCACTGCACCACCAGGGAAGCCCCCCATTATGAACTTTTTGATTGAAGTTTTACATATTGAAAATTGCACAAATCATAAACGTACACTTCATTAAATCGTCTCACATCAACATCCCTGTGTAAACTGTCACCAGTTCAAAATCATGACCAGTTCTCCAGAATACCCCTTATGTCCCCTTCCATTCATTTCTAACACCATTGATTAGTTTTGTCCATTTTGGAACTGCATAATATAAAATCATATTTTATTTATTCTTCTGTGATTGACTTCATTCAACATATTTTGAGGTTTATCCATGTTGTTCCCTGGAGCAGTAGCTAATTCATTCGGTTGTACAAATATACCACCATTTACTCATCCATTCTTCTGTTAATGGGCATTTGGGTTGTTTCCAGTTTGGGGCTATAATGAATAGGGTTGTTAGAAATATTCGTGTGCCTGTCTGTACACAAATGTATGGATTCCTGTTGGGCTATACCTTTGCGAAGAATTGTTAGGTCATAGAGTTTTTTATATTCAACTTCAGTAGATACTGACAGTTTTCCAAAGTGGCTGAATCAATTTCATGCGCTCCCACTAGAAATGGACGGGAGTTCAGATTGTTTTGCAATCTTGATGACATTTGGTATTATCAGGCTTTAAAGTGTTTGCCATCAGGGTAAGGATGACTGTGTAGTGCTACCTCACTGTGATTTTAATTTTTATTTCTTTTGTCACTAAAGAATTTTAACTTTTTCTGATGTTAATTGTCTGTCTGGAAAGTCCCTCTTTTTTTTTTAACATCTTTATTGGAGTATAATTGCTTTACAATGGTGTATTAGTTTCTGTTGTATAACAAAGTGAATCAGTTATACATATACATATATCCCCATATCTCCTCCCTCTTGCGTCTCCCTCCCATCCTCCCTAGCTCTCCCCTCTAGGTGGTCATAAAGCACTGAGCTGATCTCCATGTGCTATGCGGCTTCTTCCCACTAGCTATCTATTTTACACTTGGTAGTGTATACATGTCCATGCCACTCTCTCACTTAGTCCCAGCTTACCCTTCCCCCTCCCCCATGTCCTCAAGTCCATTCTCTATGTCTGCATCTTTATTCCTGTCCTGCCCCTAGGTTCTTCAGAATCTTTTTTTTAAGATTCCATATATATGTGTTAGCATATGGTATTTATTTTTCCCTTTCTGACTTACTTCACTCTGTCTGACAGTCTCTAGGTCCATCCCCCTCACTACAAATAACTTAATTTCGTTTCTTTTTATGGCTGAGTAATATTCCATTGTATATATGTGCCACATCTTCTTTATCCATTCATCTGTCGGTGGACACTTAGGTAGCTTCCATGTCCTGGCTATTGTAAATAGAGCTGCAATGAGCATTGTGGTACATGACTCTTTTTGAATTATGGTTTTCTCAGGGTATATGCCCAGTAGTGGGATAGCTGGGTCGTATGGTAGCTCTATTTTTAGTTTTTTAAGGAACCTCCATACTGTTCTCCATAGTGGCTGTATCAATTTACATTCCCACCAACAGTGCAAGAGGGTTCCCTTTTCTCCACACCCTCTCCAGCATTTATTGTTTGTAGATTTTTTGATGATGGCCATTCTGTCCGGTGTGAGGTGATACCTCATTTGCATAGTTTTGATTTGCATTTCTCTAATGATTAGTGATGTTGAGCATCCTTTCATGGGTTTGTTGGCAATCTGTATATCTTCTTCAGAGAAATAGCTGTTTAGGTCTTCTGCCCATTTTTGGATTGGCTTGTTTGTTTTTTTGATATTGAGCTGCATGAGCTGCCTGTAAATTTTGGAAATTAATCCTTTGTCAGTTGCTTCATTTGCAAATATTTTCTCCCATTCTGAGGGTTGTCTTTTCGTCTTGTTTATGGTTTCCTTTTTGCTGTGCAAAAGCTTTTAAGCTTCATTAGGTCCCATTTGTTTATTTTTGTTTTTATTTCCATTTGAAGGTCCCTCTTTTAAAGTGACTCAAGTCTTGGCCTATTTGTCTATGAGCTGTTGCATGTTTTTTCTTACTGATTTGTAAGAGCTCTTTATACAATCTGGACATGAATGTTGGAAAATATCTTCTCCCACTATAGGGCTTAATTTTTCACTGGGTATGGTGGTTTGTTTTTTTAAAAATTTATTTTATTTATTTATTTTTGGCTGAGTTGGGTCTTCGTTGCTGCATGTGGGCTTTCTCTAGTTGCCACGAGTAGGGGCTACTCTTCGTTGTGGTGCATGGGCTTCTCTTGTTGCGGAGCACGGACTCTAGACGCGTGGGCTTCAGTAGTTGTGGCTCGCAGGCTGTAGAGCACAGGCTCAGCAGTTGTGGTGCATGGGCTTAGTTGCTCTGCGGCATGTGGGATCTTCCTGGACCAGGGCTTGAACCCGTGTCCCCTGCGTTGGCAGGACGATCCTTAAACACTGCACCACCAGGGAAGCCTGGGTATGGTGTTTTGATGAACTAAAGTTTCTAATATTAATGTCGTTCAAACAATCTTTTTCTTTATATCTTGTTTAAGAAATTCTTGCCTATTCTTTTAGTTATTAACGTTTTTAATTTCCCTCAATAATCTTTTATTAGAATTATCCAAGGGCATTTGATATTGTCTGATGCCATTGTAAATGATATACTTAAAAAATAGACTTCATATTTTAGAATAGTTTTAGTTTTACAAAAAATTTACAAACATGATGCAGACGGTTCCTGTAGTGGAATCAGTTTTTAAATTAAAAAAAAAATTAAGTTTTATTTCCTAATTTTCTGTTGCTGTTATATAGAAATACAATTGCATTTAGTATATTGACTTTGTGTATATTAGCTTTATATACTTGCTCATTAATTGTAATAATTTACCTGTTGATCTTTTTGGATTTTCCACCTACCCAATTATGTCATCTAAATAAGACTGTTTTATTTCTTCCTTTCTAATACCTAAAGCTTTTCCCCTGTATTGTATTTGCCTGGACTTTCAGGAAGAATTTGATATAAGTTGTGGTAGCATCCTAGTTCTTTTTCCCAAACTCATGGGAAAAATCCACTATTTCTCCACTGAGTGTGATGTTTGCTGTAGAATTTTTTTTGTGGATATTCTTTATCTACAGTTTAGATTGAAGAAATCCACCCTTTTTCCTTAGTTTGTTTTTTTTCTTTTTTTTTTTGCAGTATGAGGGCCTCTCACTGTTGTGGCCTCTCCGTTGCGGAGCACAGGCTCCGGACGCGCAGGCTCAATGGCTATGGCTCACGGGCCCAGCCGCTCCGTGGCACGTGGGATCCTCCCGGATCGGGGCGTGAACCCGTGTCCCCTGCATCGGTAGGCGGACTCTCAACCACTGTGCCACCAGGGAAGCCCTTTCCTTAGTTTTTAAAAAATATTATAAGTGGATTTTCTCTTCTGGATGATGAATTTTATCAATTGATTTTTCTCCATATGTTGAAATGCTTTTGGTACCTTTTTCTCCTATTTTTGTTATGTTAATTTTCAAATGTTAAACCAACCTTGCATTCCTGGGACAAACCCAACCTCTGGTGATATATTATCCTATTTATATAACTCTGCCTTGATGATCTCTGATGCTATTAGAGAGATTTAAAAAAAAAAAGTAATTTGTCCCACATTTGAAGTATTGGGATAACCTTTGCTGAAGATTTTTAATTTCATTGTACTGTTCTGTCCTCTAGAGGGCTGTGTGGGCACAGAGCAAAGGATTCTGTATCTGATGCAGAGGCACCCCATGCATGACTCAAGCCAAAGGCTGACGGTTCCTTCTCCCATGACACATTCAGAGGGTGTTGGTCCCACCCACACCTGGCAGATTGGCTACACCTGTTCTCCTCCGTGCTACTGAGACTTTTTCGGGCTGCTGGGTTGCTGTTCCAATCCAACCAGCTGACTCTGGTCATACCATTATGACCACTGAGAGCTCAGCAAAGTGCCTGGCAGTTGTGTGTTCTCCCAACAGATCAGCTGTTGTCCATCTTGTTCTCCCACAGCCCCTCCTTTCCTGGTGTATTTCATGACATTGTGGATTTGTTCCTCTGTTCTTTAAAGTCTAAATCCCATTTTCAGCTACTCGTGGTTTAATTTAGCTTGGTAGTCTCCTGAACCCTTGTGGTAGGCTGAATAAGGGCCCTGCAAAGATTTCCACATCCTAATGCCCAGAACCTGTGAATGTTACAAAAGAGACTTGCAGGGGTGATTAAGTTAAGGATTCTGAGATGGGGGAGATGATCCTGGATTACCTGGGTGAACCCTAGATGTGATCACAAGGATCCTTATAAGAGGGAGGCAAGAAGATCAAAGGAGGAAGTAGGAGATGTGATGAATGAAGCAAGAGATCGGTGTGATTCAAGGAAGGAGTCGTGAGTCAGGGAGTGCAGGTGGCCTCAGGAGCTGAAAAGAACGAGGGATGGATTCTCCCTCGGAGCCTCCAGAAGGGAACCAGCCCTGCCTGTGCTGGACTTCAGCCCAGTGAAACTGATCTTGGATTTCTGACCTCTGAATCTCTAAGAGAATAACATCGTCTCGTCTTAAGCACTGACTTTGTGGCAATTTGTCACAGTCTTCTACTTGTGTAACCAGTCCCTTGGGGGTAAGGGGAGAATTAGGACTCAGTATAGATTGGGAATCGCATGTTGAACAGTTAAGGGTGGAGGTGAAGGCACACAAACCTGTCCTACAGAAATCAACTAGGGGAGGAGTACATAATAGGGACTGAAGCAAGACCTGGCCCAAGAGTCTTCCAAGAAGCCAAAGGGACAGCCAGAAGGAGAGGCGAATGGGACTTCCAACTCCAACAGCAGGTCCTACGGTGAGTTTGCACAGACAAGGGGCGCAGAATGTGGATGGCAGGCTGAGCTGTGAATATTTTGAGGTATTTGGATACTACGTTGCTTATCCGTATGTTAATAATGGAGAATCGCCACCAGGGTTTTGGTCTGGATGTTTTCTGATGTGGGTTACTGGTACCCAGTAAGGAAGAAGAATAGATATAATGGAGGAAAATGCCTGCTGGTAGATTAAATGATAGGTGCCGAGTTCTAGGAGGACAGACGAGACTGGAAATACCCTATAAGACTGGGGAATTCATCCACTAAGAGGCTGGTGAGAGAAAACATGGGCCCCACTGAATTGAGGCTGGATACGTTTGAATATTCTGCAAGTAGGTTATTTAACTTGACAGTTCAGTAATGCTTCACTTATATGGGTATAACCAAAAGTCAGAAAGGAAATAAAAATTTTGTGAGTAGTCAAAACGAATATTTCAGTGTTTGCGTTCTTTGGTTTTAGAACAGCCTCTGGACTCTCAATTCAGCTCTATCTCTTCTTCCTGTGCATATAATTCTGAGAAGTGCAGTCATCTGATCGCTGGCCAAATAGGTCAAAAACAGCAAGTAAGTCAGGAGAGGAGGGCAGGCAAACTGACAGCTAAGAGGAAACAGCTGGCAGCCTATGTTGCAATAGTAACTATTAAAAAGTGAACATACACACCCTGGTACCTCCAGGGCCCCAGCTGCCCAGCCTTTCCCCAGGATCTCCCAATCTCTTTATAATCCATCAACTAAAGGGTTAACTCCTGGCAGAGCAGGGGCTTCCGGACCCTGCCTTAGCACGAAGTCTCATTTCTGTTCTGATTGGTCCTGCCCTGGCCTTATGCATGTTAATAATTGGCTCTCACCCGTGAACATAGGTGTACACTGCTTTAATATTTGAGCAATTGAATCCCCCCCTCAATATAAAATAAGAAATCCAAAAGTATAACAGTTAGGGTTGTTTCACATAGGGAGAAGAATCTATAATTATAGGCCCAGCGGGCGTCAATATATTACAATGCAGGATAACAACTGATATGTATATTAGTGGGTCTCAGTCATTAAAAAAAGTTTAACTGGGACTTCCCTGGCGGTCCAGTGGTTAAGAGTCCACGCTTCCACTGCAGGGGGTGCAGGTTCAATCCTGCTCGGGGAACTAAGATCTCGCGTGCCTCATGGTGCAGCTAAAAAAATAGATACATATTTAAAAAAAAAAGTTTAATTGCATTCAGCTTCATCTATTTCAGAAAGCAGGCAAGAGCACAGTATACTTTATTTTTTAAATATTAAAACAATTTTAAGTTTTATATTGGAGTATAGTTGATTAATAATGTGTTAGTTTCAGGTGTACAGCAAAGTGATTCAGTTTATACATATACATGTATCTATTCTTTTTCAAATTCTTTTGTCATTTAGGTTATCACAGAATATTGAGCAGAGTTCCCTGGGTCCACTTTAGAAGTTTTAATCCAAAGTGGACTAAACGTCTTGGCGCTTAAATAGAATTGAGCCTTTACTCATCTAGACAACTAACTTGTCCAGAATGACTCAGTCTTCAGGACGCCAGAGCTGGAACTCCTGAATGAAACAGAACAATGGCCTGTCTGTATTACTTAGAGTCAAAATGTGCATATTCTCACGTAGCCAGATTTTTTAAAAAAAATTATTTATTTATTGTTTGGCTGCATTGGCTCCTCGTTGCTGTGCGTGGGCTTCCTCTAGTCGAGGTGAGCGGGGGCTACTCTTCGTTGCGGTGCGTAGGCTTCTCATTGCAGTGGCTTCTCTTTGCGGAGCACGGGCTCGAGGTGTGTGGGCTTCAGTAGTTGTGTCTCGCGGGCTCTAGAGCGCAGGCTCAGTAGTTGTGGCGCACAGGTTTAGTTGCTTCCCGGACCAGGGATAGAACCCTGTCCCCTGCATTGGCAGGTGGATTGTTAACCACTGTGCCACGAGGGAAGTCCCCCAGATTCATTTTCCATGCCAGTCCTGTGTAAAGCTGAGCATTGGCTCACCTGGGCTGACGGTGCCGCCATGCTCCCCTGGGCTTATGGTACTTCCCTGTTTATGTGGGCGGATAGTACTTCCCTGCTTACCTGGGCTGACCACACCTCGCTGCCCTCCCTTTTTCTTGGCCTCAGTGGGCCTCCATCACAGAGCTGTCGTGGCACCAAGGAAGAACAAATCTTCCTCATTTCTGACATTGCGTTGTGATTAAAAATGGCACACTTGTCAACACGTCTCAGACAGCCGCTCAAATCATAGGCTCCAGAAAAACAAGAGTTGAGCATAAGATACATCCTTGATGAGCTGGAGATGTGGTTGGATGAAGGCAGAACAAGCAAGTTCAGAGTGGAATGTGGCACAAGAGAAACAGAATCCAAGCAAACTATGTGCTTTGCAAATTGCGAGGCGGAAACTCATGTTCAAAGTTAATGGAGAATTTTAGGGTTGAAGAACACAGTGAGTTAGAAAGTAGGCAACAAAAGTGTCTGATTCGGGCTTCCCTGGTGGCGCAGTGGTTGAGAGTCCGCCTGCCGATGCAGGGGACACGGGTTCGTGCCCTGGTCCTGGAATTTCCCACATGCCGTGGAGCGGCTGGGCCCGTGAGCCATGGCCGCTGAGCCTGCGCGTCTGGAGCCTGTGCTCCACAACGGGAGAGGCCAAAACAGTGAGAGGCCCGCGTACTGCAAAACAAAAACAAAAACAAAAGTGTCTGATTTGGTGTGGATGAGATCCCTGGAGTATGCTACCTAGGAGAGGGAGGGGACCCCCACCACTCTCTGGCAACGTGTCCCGTTAGCAGATGGGTCTTGACTAGTCTGATTGCTTTATTAACTTAATCACTCACTCTAACCACTTATTCTCAGCATTAGCTGCATAGATTACCAGCCAGCCCTGGCTCTTCCTGAGCCAAAGATACGGAGAAACCAGGGCAAAACTGCAGGTCTCGTGGAGGCCTGTGTTGCAGTAGGGCTCCATGGGAGGGCTGCTAACATTCCAGACGCACTCACTGCGAGGATTCTGTGGGGCAATGAAAGCACCAGGGTTCTCCTGGGCATCCCAAAGCATTGACCTCAGGACCGCACTTCCCGTGAGAGCCCAGGAACCATTGGAAGTGGCCATGTGGGTCCAGGAGCCCTCCTTTCTCCGAGCATCTGTTCCCCATCTCCTCTCACTCCCCATGGCCCCTTCTTGCCTCCCTCTCTCTGCAGTTTCCCCTGCCTCATGGCTCGGGCTTACTCAGAGTTCCTTCTCACCACAGCAAGCCTCCCTGGCTTCCCCACATCGTGATCCTTCTGCTTCCCTCTGCAGTTCCCTAATTCTTTGTGTCATTCTCAAGAAAAAAATTCAGATGTCTCAGTTTCTGTTTTCTGAGCAGGATGTTGGGGCTCCCTGGTGCATCTAAAAGGTCCTAAAGGTTGATGCCCATCTTGCTGTCCTCAGCAGAGCTGGCGTCTCACAAGGTGGCCCTTTAAGCCAGACCGGGGCCCAGCGGGCAGGGATCTGACTTTCTTAGCAAAGACTGGAGAGTGTGTTTCCTATTTCTGAAATCATGGGAAGCAGTTCCATGAGCTGGAGATCGAGTCCTTCATTCTCACCTCTAGTTCCCTTACAAACAGGCTGGGTGACAACGATCTCATTTCCTTTCTCCGTAAAATGAGAAAGGAAATGATACACACCAGGTGCTAAACCAGGTGCTATTTACACACAGATTTGTTATTGAATCCTCAGGAGGAGGTACTATCATTAAATCCTATTAAACTGGGGAAACGGAGGCACAGAGCAGTTGAGTAACTTGCCCAATGTCACACAGCTAGTAAGTGGCAGAGCAGGGATCTGAACCCTGTGGGTCTGGCTGCAGAATCCTTGCTCTTTACCATGGTTAATTCATGCTACTGTCATGCCATTCATTCATTAATTCATACCGTATTGCCATTCCATCAACCCTCAGACTGCAGCAAAAAGTGGGCCATGAGATAAAAGAGGCTGCAGAGGGCGTTAGCTCTGTTCTGCAGAACAAGATGGTCCTTTGTTTCTGGCCAGGAACGCTGCTGCCCTTCACCTGTGCCCTCTCTGAAGGGCATGGGAAGAGCTGGCCTGTCAGCAGGTATAAACTCAAAAGTTCCTCCCTCAGCTAATTTCAAGGACTGTTTACCTAAGTGAACGCAGGAGGATTAGGCAATCCACTGATCTGACGTGCTGGGTGGGTTTGGGTGTGACCAAGCGCACTGCGGCTGTCAGAACAAATCCATCCCAAGGAGAAGCTCGGACGCCTATAGCAGCTCGGACAGCCCAGGACACGTGTTGGGATGTGACTCGTGAGCTGGGGCTAGGGGTCCACCAGTGATTTAAGAATTAGGATGAGAACAGGACTGCTGCCAGTTGGATTCTCCACTTTATGCCCAATACGTGGGACCCAGGCCATCTCTCTCACCGCCTGGCTGAGGGCAGCCCTGAGTCTGCATGAGTGGCAGGTGTCGATTGCTGAGACAGGCAGGAAATACCCCTCCGCATCCGGCTGGCATTTTCAGGCACCCATGATGCCCCTCACCAGCTCCCTGGGCCGCCCTTGCCAGGAGCAAGGGCACAGGAAATGCCGTTGTTCTGGGAATGCTTCTCCATCCTGCTCCTCTCTGCCTTGGGCCCTTCCCTGGCCTGTAGTTGCTCGTCCACAAAGGCTGCCCTGTGGGACCCTGTGAGTGAGTTTTCATAAATCAGACAGTGAACAACCAAACCCCTGGGTAAGTGGACACGTCACGGCTGATGCCAGGGCTGTTGAGACAGGTGCACACCACCTGGCTGAGTGAAGCCAGTGAGAAGGCCGTGCTGTTTATCAGCGGGTGCAGCAAAGTGTGGATCAGCTGACCACACTCGGTAAATTGTTATTTACAGTTTCTGAACTTTTAAAAGAAGAGCTTCCCCAGAATCGGCCCTGATTCCAGACCCACAGCGTCATGACGGCTCTGGTCACCCTGCTGTCCCTGCTCCTCCTGGGACCCCAGGCCCAGCACGGGGCCGAGTGGACCTACTCAGGTAAGGCCCACCCCAAGGGCTGCACGCCGCCTTTCTGCCATCACGTCAAGGAAGGGGGCACCCACTTCTCGAGGACGAAGCCTGGCCTTTCGGGGCGACCATGCCTGATGATTGCGTACGGTGCTTGCTGGGGTCTCAAGGTCTCGGGCTGGGGCAAGAGCATACTGAACTTAGACCTCGGCTAAGGAGCGGAGGGCAGAACTCTCCCCGTTCCCGGATCCCGGAGCCACCCGCAGGGTTTCTGCTTTGCTGCCCCAGAAGCTGGCTTGAGAGCCCACTTAGTGCTTACGAGGGCAAAGCCATTTGCTTTCTTGGTCTGTGTAGACAGAAAGTAAAGCCGTTGCAGGGGGCTCCCTGCAGCCCCACCGAGGGTGTGGGGTTTGCCAGAGCTTTCTTCCTGGAAATTTCATGATACACGGTTTATCCAGAGCGTCTCGACGTGCCGAGAACCCAGTGACCATTGCATGGCCTCCAGGCTGGCCTCTCTTGGCCGCCGTGGCCGTGCTGAGACCCAGTCTCACATCCAGAACCCCACTTATAGGACGTGAAGTGGAAAACCCTGGCATTTAGCACAGGTGCCGGCCCGCGTGTGGACCAAAGAGAGGAAGACAGTGGGGTTCAGACACTAAACACCCCTTCTGTGTGGCAGGGGAGAGAACGCCTACCTGGTCCCCCTCTTTTCTGTCCTGGATGGAGGCATGGGGCCGGAGAGGATGCTCGTGGCCGCTGGCTGATGCAGGAGCCAGGAGCAAGCAGGGTTTTGAGCCTGCTCTCTGCACAGTCTGCCCTGGCCGCAGATACAGGGTGAAGCGTCCTCCCAGGGTGGATGTGTGTCCTCTAAGTCAAGGGCAGCAGAGTTAGGAGCATTGTGGCAAGGCTCAGGAAGTCCAGCTTCAGAGGGCGGGACAGCTGACTCTGACCAACTGCTCTGTCTGGACCAGAGGATTCCCCTACCCGGCCCAGTGCCACGAGACCCCGGGGCTTCTGCTCGGTCAGGCTCATTGGTACTGGGTGTGGTTCGAGGGTAAGGAAGAGAGAGGATTCCGACAGTGGAGTCTGTCCTCCCCAGCTCAACACAGCCTCCTGCTGCCCAGGAGAACTCCGCCAGGAGAACTCCCGGCAGCAGCTGCTGCGAATGCCTGTCGGGGATACTTGAGAAACACCAATGCTGTTAAAAAACCTTTTGATCCACGAAGGGGCTTTGTTCAAGACGTCTGGCCTTGCTCCTGGCACCTACCCCTAGGAAAGAATTGTCTACAGATTGGTTTGTATTATTAAACAGTGAAGAGAGGAACAGAGAAAAAAAGAATTGCCTTTTTATTGAACCGAGAAGCTGTGAGAGGCCTAAGTACAAACATCTTCCTCAAAACAAGCTATGGGTGACGCTGTCCCCTAAGGGGGAAAGAGAGCTGGATTCCCTACTGCAAATGGATGAGACCAGGACCCACAGTTGTTTGGAGGCCGAGTCACCCATTATAATGACTTGCTTTTATCACCCTCTCTCCTCTCTTCTGTCATTAGTAACTACCTTAAAAAAGGTAAATTTCCTTATTTTGATATTTTTTTCAACTAATCATTCTAGGTCATCCTTGAACCCGATGCTTCCTTTCTTGTCCTGAATCCATAAGTGTAGGCACCCAGGTGGTCTTTACCATATTGGGAACCAGTTAAAGGGGAGGGGTCAGGCAAGGAGGTGGGGAGGTCCTGCCGTAGGGCGTAGGGCGTGGAGTGGGCCGTGGTGTTGTTGGGGGCTGGAAAAGAGAAACTGCCATTCAGAAGAAGTGAGGAAAAGGCCCTGAGAGTAACACAGGCAATGCCAAGCCCAAGTAGCCCTTGAGTGCATTTATCAGCCGACAGTCACGTAAACGGAAAACCAAAGCTATATATTAAAGACATCCATTGCTTTCAAAACACGAAGGCATGTTCTCAGGGCCAGTGGGTGCAACAGGAAAGTTACGAACCAGCCCCAAAGCCCCCCAGACACCAGGGTCCGTGGAGCTGATTTAGGTGCCCCTCCCACCTCCTTCTGGAGGCCTGGCCCTGCTTTCTAGAAGACAGGCCTCTGGTCTTGACCGTGGCCTCTGCAGGCCTCCTGTTGAGCGGGCCCTGAGTGAGTGCCCACAGGGAGCCCCTTGCACTGTGACCCCCTGGACTCTCTCCTGTGTCAGATGGGGTGCTGGATGAAGCACACTGGCCGAGGGAGTACCCCGACTGCGGGGGGAAGAGACAGTCGCCCATCAACCTGCAGAGGGAGAAAGTGTGGTACAACCCTTCCCTGAGGGCTCTGAACCTGTCAGGCTACGAGGTCCAGCACGGGGCGTTCCTTATGATGAACAATGGCCACACAGGTAAGGGCGGGCGACAGGCTCCCGTCCCCGCGCGGACATCGGGGGGAGGCAGGCAGGCAAGGCTGCCAGGAGCTGTATGCTCAGAGATCCAGAGTGCGGCCTGGGGGCTGCAGGCCTCAGACTCGGGGCAGACCGGTGTCGAGCCCTGGTACTTCGTCCCTGGTTGGGCAGCATCCGCCTGTAGACTCGGTTCCCCACTGGCCCCTTCATCCTGCACTGGCCTCTCTCTGAGCTCACTCTGACCCAACCAGCAGGAAATTCAGCGGACAGAGAGGCAACACCGAGAAGCCACATGACCCACTGTCTGTTCTGTTGATCTGTGCCCAGGTCTGATCTGCCATATTTTCTATGTGGGAAGGTCAGACAGGAAAAGCTGGTTTTGGGGGCCTCCATTCCAGAAGCCTAGACTGGGCAACCATCAAATCCTGCTTAAGGTTTGCAGACATCCTTCTGATGTTTTTCAAGTGGGCTCGTCTCCTCTGAGCCTTATGACAAGCCCAGAGGGGGGCATTTTTTAAGCTGAAACCAGAGGCTTTGGGAGGCCAAGGGACTTATGGTCACGCAGTCTCTAGTGGCCGAGCTGGATCCAGGCCCCGGATGTCTGATTCCTCGGTCATGTCCTCCTTGGAAACTTCCCTCTCCACTCCCACCTGGGTTGGGACAGTTTACTGTCCATTCGCACAGGTGTATGGGGGGGCGGTCATAGGACTCAGATTTCCTTTTTGCACTATTAAGAAAATAAAACCAATTGCCCTCGATGGGGCTGGTGAAGGTAGTAGCCCTCAGATAGCTGTGATTTGGATTACTGAACTCCACACGTAGTTCGTGAAAGCCTCATTTTATCACCCGTATCACGTTCCTGTTTCCAAAGTTACTCTCTGAGGCTACAGCAGGTTGGCAGAAGTGTACGGCCTTTTCAGATTGGCTTCTTTCACTCAGTAACATGCATTTATGCTTCCTCCGTGTCTTTTCATGACTGGACAGCTCATTTCTTTTTAGCATTGGATAATATTCCACTGTCTGGATGCCCCACAGTTCACTTATTCATTCACTTACTGAAGGACATTGTGGCTGCTTCCAAGGTTCAGCAATTATGAATAAAGCTGCTATAAACATCAATGAACACCAGTGTGTAGATTTTGGTGTGGACATAAGTTTTCTGCTCATTTGGGTAAATACCAAGGGGTGTGATTGCTGGATCATATGGTAAGAGTATGTTTAGTCTTGTAAGAAACTGTCCAACTCTCTTGCAAAGTGGCTGCACCATTTTGCATTCCCACCAGCAGTGAGTGAGAGTTCCTGTTCCTCCACAACCTTGCCAGCATTTGGTGCTGTCAGTGTTCCGGACTTTGGCCATGCTATTAGGTGTGTGGGAGCACCTCATTGTTGGTTTAATTTGTATTTCCCTGATGACCTATGCTGTGGAGCGTCTTTTCCTATTTGCCATCTGTATCTTCTTTGGAGAGGTGTCTGTTATGGTCTCTGGGTTATTTGTTTTCTTATTGTTGACTTTTAAGTATTCATTGTATATTTTGGAGAGCAGTTCTTTATCAGATGTGTCTTATACAAATATTTTCTCCCAGTCTGTGGCTTGTCTTCTGATTCTTTTGATATTCTTTTCTGCAGAACAGAAGTTTTAAATTTTAATTAAGTCCAGCTTATCAATTCTTTCTTTCATGGATTGTGTCTTTGGTGTTGTATCTAAGAAGGCATCACTGTACCCAAAGTTGTCTAGGTTTTCTCCTATGTTATCTTCGAGGAATTTTATAGTTTTGCACTTTACATTTAGGTCTGTGATCCACTTTGAGTTAATTTTGGTGAAGGGTGTAAGGCCTGTGCCTAGGTTCATTTTTTTGCACGTGTATGTCCAGTTGTTCTAGCACCATTTGTTGAAGAGACTCTCTTTGCTCCGTTGATAATCTTTGCTCTTTTGTCAAAGATCAGTTGAATATATTTATGAGGGTCTCTTTCTGGGCTTTCTATTCTGTTCCACTGATCTATTTGTGTATTCTCCCACCAAGACCACACTGCCTTGATTACTATACTTCTTTTTGTTTGGTCACACCATGTGGCTTGTGGGGTCTTAGTTCCCGATGGAACCCGTGCCCCCTGCAGTGGAAGCGCAGAGTCCTAATCACTGGACCACCAGGGAAGTCCCTACTGTAGCTTTATAGTAAGCCTTGAAGTTGGGTAGCATCAGTCCTCCAACTATGTTACCCTCCTTAAACATTGTGTCAGCTATTTTGGGTCTTTTGCTTCTCCATGTAAACTTTAGAGTTAGTTTGTTGATATCCACAAAATAACCTGCTGGGATTTTGACTGGGATCACATTGAATCTCTAGGTCAAATTGAGAAGAACTGACATCTTGGCAGTAGTGAGTCTTCCTATCCAGGAAAATGGAATATCTCTCCATTTATTTAGTTATTCTGTGATTTCTTTCATCAGAGTTTTTCTGTTTTCCTCATATAGATCTTATATGTAATGTGTTAGATTTATACCTAATTATTTAATTTGGGGGGGAGGTGCTAATGTAAATCGTACTGTGCTTTTAATTTCAAATTCTACTTTTTTTAAAATTAATTTTTCTTTTTTGGCTTCATTGGGTCTTTGTTGCTGCGCGGGCTTTCTCTAGTTGAGGTGAGTGGGGGTTACTCTTCTTTGTGGTGCGTAGGCTTCTCATTGCGGTGGCTTCTTTTGTTGCAGAGCACAGGCTCTAGGTGTGCGGGCTTCAGTAGTTGTGGCTCACGGGTTCTAGAGCGTAGGCTCAGTAGTTGTGGCATGCAGGCTTAGTTGCTCCACAGCATGCGGGATCTTAGTTCCCTGACCAGGGATCAGACCCGCATCCCCTGTATTGGAAGGCGGATTCTTAACCACTGTGCCACCAGGGAAGTCCCCTGAGTAGGTTTTGATCTTTGAAAGCTGCAGGAGCAAGACTGGTTCTGTCTTTGTTTTTTTAAACTTTTATTTTGAAATAGTTTTAGGCTAGAAAAATTGCAGAAATAGTACAGAGTTCCCAAATACCCTTCTCCCACTTCCCCTAATTTTATTATCTTATAGCTGGACTGTGTTGATACCACATGATGAACTACACTCTAGACCTCATTTGAATCTCATCACTTGCCCAGAATGTCCTTATCCTGGTCCAGCATCTAATCCAGGACCACACATTGCATTTTGTCATCATATCTCCTTAGTCTTCTCCAATCATGGTCAGCTTCTCAGTCTTTTGTAACCTTGACGCTTTGCAGTTGTTTCTTGAGCACAGTAAATGCTCAGATCATGTGTTTTTTCTCTGGTCTGATAAGAACTTGGTTAAATTAGTTTCAAACAAAGGGGAGTAAGTTCTGCAAGTTAAATCCATTTTTTTTCAGAATCTGGAAGGTTCAGCAAGTTGATTTGTGGGAGGACAGATATTTGGCCTCACCTTTGCAGAAGCACAGTGATAAGCCCAGAATTGCCGCCATTTTTCAATCTGGCCTGTGCGATTCTATGGACACAGCTTGAGAATTGAGACATTCTGTCTGCAGGGAATTGTGTTTCAAGGGAAACATGCTTGTCTGGATCTCTGTTATTGCTCCTGTGGTACTAACTCTCCTCAGCTCTCCAATCTCTGGGAACAGATGACTGCATATCTCCTTTGAAAACCTCTTCCATTTTTCTCACATGAGCAGTGATTTTTGAGGCCAGCTACAGTTTAAGCACTAAATACAAAGCACCTGTTCTGCCAAAGGGCGTGTAAAAATCTTTGAGGCTGGACTTCTGCCTTCTGTCATATTATGTTATGAATTTCATCACAGCTTCCTGCTGCTTTAGATAATTTGGAAGGGAAGAAGGGGTCATTTGACAGATATCAAATACCTACTGTCTGCTCTTTAAGAAAATTTACTTGTTTATAACCATCTTCGATGACTTTAAATAGAAAAACCTTGTTATCAGGAGAGATGCTGACTGTCCCTTTTCAAGTCCTAAATTATACCCTCATAGATATTTTTCTTGGTCATTTTCTGGGGTCACTCTCCATGTCTCCCTTTTGCCTGGGTCATTCCAAAATACAGAGATTTCTCTAAGACCTAAGCCAGTGGAATGAACAAGGCAGCTGTCTCACCAAAGTAACCTCCCTGTAGAAAGTCTGTGGGGCACAGGGCAAAAGGAAGCTGGAAGAGGGATCCATTTTCCCATCGGCAAGAACCTAACGTTTGAAAGCATCTGTTGATGATCACGTCAAATTCAATCCCAAGCCAAGAGTCTGTGTGTCCCCTGACTTGCCGCAGAATGTGGTCTTTCGTCTTCTGAAGACAAGTTGAAGCCTATAATGGTGATGTCCCGTCCAGGCCCAGTTCTGGCCCAGCTCTGCCCTGACCAGTGAACTGAGTGACTCTGCAAATCTTTCTACCAAGGTTGGCTTCCTTGTCCATAAAATAAAAGTACTGAAGCCCCGCAGGGATGCTACTTTCTACGAAGTGGGATGGGTTGGTAGTTGGTCTAGTTCTAGAAGTCGATATGGGATGAAGATTTTAACCACATCATAGAGAAGATAATGACCTCAACTTGACCTGACAGAGTACTCACCCTGGGTAGTAAAGTAATCAAAATAGTCCAAGAGGCCCTACTTCCTATCCCTACCCTGTGGGCAAATTCCAAAATTGGCCAGAGGTGGAGAGTGGAATTCTGATTTCCACACTCATTAGCCCTGTTTTTTCAGGGCTCCCCCCTTCGTTAGGGCTAACAAGCTGGACCTGCCACTTGGAGGTCCTGCCCCTGACCTTCTGGTCCTGGGTGGGAAGGTGCGTGCCCTGGGACGGGTGCCTGTCCAGCCCAGCTTACTCAGTGCCTGGTCACCATCCTTCCCCATGTGCCAGGTGCCCCCTCTCTGTTGGTCACCCTGCTCATGGCAGTCTAGGCCTGTCTATAGTACCAGCTTGCCCCAGGAGTGGGCAGGTGAACAGGGAAGCTGCCTCACCTGTAGACCTGAGCCATCCACGCCCATCTGCACACTCCCTGCCCCTCGTCTTCTCTTCCAGTACAGATCAGCCTGCCCCCCACCACGTGCATGACGGCTGCCAATGGTACCCAGTACATAGCCCAGCAGATGCACTTCCACTGGGGTGGCGCCTCCTTGGAGATCAGTGGTTCCGAGCACACCATTGATGGGATCAGATATGTGATGGAGGTACCCTGAGGATCCTCTTTCTTTCAAACCCCATAGTCACTTTTCTTATTAAAACAGCCAAAAAGGCTTTGCTGAGTCAAGTCACCCTGAGGTTGAGTTTATTTTTCATTCATTTACAACAATTCACTGATCACTGCTATGTGCTGGGGCTTCGGGCAGGGTCCCTGACCTCACAGAAGTCACCCCAACGTAGGAGTTTACAGCCCACAGAGTGGGGCAAGCCCTCCTTAGTTTCAACCGGATTTCTTTGTGGTAGATTTGCCGGTTCCCCCTCTTGCTCAGGATGACCACAGGTTTACAGTGGCCTCCTGGGGTAAGGGGGCACATGCCCACTCTAGGGAGACCTCAGGAGAACCCAGTGGCCTCATACGATCCCTTGGACTCTGCCAGCTTGTCTGCCTGGGGGAAGGTGAATTGCCATCTCCCTAGAATACCACTCATACTCTTTGCATTCTTGGAGAACTTTCTGGTCTTGACAGATCTTGTAGCCCAGAGGGAGGGACATGGTGGTCAGAGGTGTTTATGTGGGTCAGCTGAGGTGTGGGATGGAGCACCCTTTTTTATTTTCCTCCTTCCCTGAAAACCTGAAGCACTGGAGGTTTACAGGAACTGCCCTCGACTTACACTTTCTTGCTTCCACAGATTCACATCGTTCATTACAATTCTAAATACAAGAGCTACGACCAGGCTCAGAAAGCACCGGATGGTTTGGCTGTGCTGGCAGCCCTCGTTGAGGTAAAGCTGAAACTACACATGCAGAGTTAGAAACTGGTGTCAAAACAAGGTGTTAAGTGTAGACAAAGGGTCTTCCTACTTGCCCCTCCTCATCCGTTCCTGAGCTCACCGTTCTTGGAAACACTCACCCAATGAAAGACCTACCCTTTTTCCAGTCCTTGCTCACAGTTACTGTGTTCCTTCTGTGTCACCAACCTCAAGGACATTGCATAACTTGGACGAGCTGACTTAAAAGAGCTGGGATCACAGAAGGGTCCACTTGACAAAAACTGCTCTGAGGGCAAGAGGAAGCCTGCAACCCCCTAGACAAAGCCAACATCTCTGCATTTCTCAGAAAGTCTGGAGGGTGGGATTTATGTCTAGGTAGCAAGAAGTGGTCAGTGAATCCAATCACCCCCAAACAAGTTTTATATTGGATAAAATTGTCAAAAACAACCGTATCAGTGCTCTGGAAATGGACCAAAGACAAATAACAAGGTGAGGCATTTATTTATGATAAATGGCTAGAATTTTGAGTAAGAACAATGGGAGTTTGTGGACATCTTGCCTGGGGCTGTTCCCATTCCCTTCCCCTAACTTGGTCAGCAAGGTAGTTTTATCAGGGCAGCATGGACAGGAAAACCAGCAGCTTCACTGCTTGGTACAGGGGACTAATTTGATTTGGAGTAGAACTTGAAAACCCATGCCCAGGGGGCACTGCTGGTAAAAGTAGCAAACAACCGAAAAGACAGAAAACGGAAAACCTGCAGGTTTGATGGTCTGAGATTGCAGTCCTAGTTGAGGTGAGTGGCAAGTGGCAGACCAGTCAGAAATTTAACTGGGAGATGAGCCACAGGAAGGCTGTATAAGCTTCCCAAGAAACCCTGATGGAAAGTAAAGGCTGAGGCTGACTTAGTAACTGGCTGAGCTTTGAATGTGCTTCTCAACCCGCATACAGATCCATCAGCAGAGAGTGCAAATCTTGGGCTCATGGGGTTTGAGCGCAACCTCTGCAAAAATCATTGGCCACAAGACTATGTTGACCCTAGATGGCCCCAGGCTAAAAATTAAAAATAAGACTTAAGACCTCAGCAGGCTCATCAGCTGCTATATACTGTTGTGAGACATATACTGCAGAAGAAGTCCAGGCAAGTCACTAAACAGTCACGTGAACAACAACAAAAACCCCTCAGGACAATTTTTAAAAATCAGAATTCAGGGGCTTCCCTGGTGGCGCGGTGGTTGGGGGTCTGCCTGCGATGCAGGGGACGCAGGTTCGTGCCCCGGTCTGGGAAGATCCCACATGCCGTGGAGCGGCTGGGCCCATGAGCCATGGCCGCTGAGCCTGCGCGTCCGGAGCCTGTGCTCCGCAACGGGAGAGGCCACAACAGTGGGAGGCCCGCGTACTGCAAAAAAAAAAAAAAAAAAAAAAATTAAAATTCAGATTTTCTGCCATGTATTATCTAAAATGTCCAGATATCAAAGAAAAAGTTGGGCATGCAAAGAAATAGGAAAATGTGATCCGTATTTAGGAGAAAAAAAAAAGCAGTCAATATAAACTGACTCTGAGTAGACCAAGAGTGATTTAGCAGACAGTACTTTCTTCATTATTATTATTATTTTATTTTTTGGCTACTCCACGTGGCTTGTGGGATCTTAGTTCCCTGACCAGGGATCAAACCCTGGCCCTCAGCAGTGAAAGCATGGAGTCCTAACCACTGGACCACCAGGGATTTCCCTAGCAGACAGTCCTTTCAACAACTATCATAAATATGTTCAAAGCATGAAAAGAAACTATGTTCAAAGAATTAAAGGAAAATATGATGACAATGATTCAAAAAGGATCTCAATAAAGAAACAGAAACTATAAAAATGCACCAAATGGAAAGTCTAGAGTTGAAAAGTATCATAAAAGGATGAAAAATTCACTACATGGGCTCAAAGCAGATTTGAGGCAGCTGAAGAAACAATCAGTGCATTTGAAGACAGGTTAAATAAATTATTGAATCTGAAGAACAAAGGAAAAACTAGAAGAAAAATGAGCAGAGCCTTAGAGACTCATGGGGACAAGATCATGCTTCCCAACATATATGTAATGGGGGTCCCAGAAGGAGAGCAGAGAGAGAAAGTGGCAGAAAAAACTGTTGAGGAAACAATGGCCAAATTTTCCCAAATTTGATGAAAAAACAATAATTTACCAATCCAAGAAACTCAGCAAACTCCAAATCTGATAAACACCTAGACACATCAAAATCAAACGGTCAAAATTGACAAGAGAAAAAGGGTTCATTATATAGAGGGGACTGACAGTGCATTAATGGCTGACTTCTCTTTAGAAGCAAGGCATCAGAAGGCAGTGGAATGACTGACGATCAGGATTCCTATGTCCAGTCAACCAATCTTCAGAAATGGGGCAAAATAAAGACATTCCCAGTTAAAGTAAAACTGAGATAATTGTTAACAGATCTGTCTTACAAGAAAAATTAAAGGAAATCCTTCTGGCTGAAAGGACATCACACCAGACAGCAACTCAAATCCACAGAAAAAGATGAAGACTGCCAGAAAATAGTAAATATATATATATATACACACACATACACAAACATACACATATATATATACATATTCTTGTCTTCTTTTAATTTCTTTTTTTAAAAAAACCATAAGATTGTTTAAAACAATAATTATACCCCTGTAGTATTAGCTTTACAATGTATGACAAAAAAAGAAGAAAAAATGAGGAAAAAATAGAGCTATATTGGAAAAAAGTTGCTATATTTTACTAGAATTAAGTTAGTATTTACCTGATATAGATTGTGATAAGTTGTATGTGGTAGTCACTAGAGCAACCACTAATAACCTAACACAGTTAAATGGTACACTAAAAGTATAGAACAGAGTTTAACACAAAAGGTAGAAGAGAGGAACAAAAACAGATGAGACATTTAGAAAACAAATAAATGGCAATCAGAAATCCAAGAAAGTCTGAATTTATACCCAGTGGAAGAATGGATCAGCAGCACTGACTGAAAAGAACCATTGTCCATAGACCTTTTTCACAAAAAGCAACTATTCTGACTTCTAAAAAGTCAACACTCATACAATAGATAAAGGATGGCGGTGGTCAGAATTGGAGCAGTTTTGCCTTGGACATCTGGCTTTCCTTCATTCAGTCAAAAGTCCTGAGGATGAAGAAGGGAGCACTTCAGAGCAAGCCCCTGCATCACCATGAATCTGGGGACTTCCCTGGCGGTCCAGTGGTTAAGACTCCATGCTTCCAATACAGGGGACATGGGTTCGATCCCTGGTCAGGGAACTAAGATTCCGCATGCCGCATGGCCAAAAACAAACAAATGAAAAAACACAGTGAATCTGACTGTGGCTGACATTGCCCAAAACAGGGTCACTGGGGATATCTTGACAGTGACTTTTGGCCATTCCTTGAGGACATCACCAGTCACCACCAAGAAGCTCTTTTCCCTGGAAGCTGCCAAAATGCTTCAGATCTTGTCTTTCTGGAAGAGACAGGGGAGCCCAGGCACTTGGTGGCAAAGAACAGCCAGATGGTCTCCCCCAGCACAAGTGGGGCACGGGTGGGCTGCCTCCTTGCCCTTGCGCCTCTGCCCAATCAGCCAATTTACAAAATAGCTGGATTAGCGGGGATAGTTCTGGATGGACGGCCCTTCTCCATTAGGTGAACTGCTCTGTGTTTCTCCTGCAGGTCAAGGATAATGCTGAAAATACTTACTACAGCAACGTCATTTCTCACTTGAAGAGCATCAGGTATCCAGGTAAGGGAAACCGACAGCGGCTGCACGAGGGCAGAGGAATGAGTGTGAGTGTGATGGGGGGCAGGGGAGCAGGGAAGAGTGTCGCTGGTGGAGAGGGTGGCAGATAAGCCTGCCAAGGGGACGGTCCCCTCCCTGTGCAGGGTCTCTGGTTCCAGCAGTTCCCAAGGTTGGCTCAGGCTGTGCACACCTCTGAGAAACCCGTTCATAAACTCTACCTGTCAATTGCCACAGTTGGAACTTCTGGATGGCCAGAGTTCCACTAATGAGGGATATCTTCATTTAAGTGACTCTCCCCTCTGGCCCCAGCTGGTAGTAATGATCCTGGTCTCTAGAGAGAGATGACCTCCTTGGCTTCAAGCTGAGAAGAATCTCAAGAGTGAAGCCTCTTGTCACGGTGCCTGTACACACAGACACAGGGCTGCTCTCCCTTATCTCTGCCGCCAGAAGGCAGGGTTCTTGTCAGAGTGTCTGCCCACTCCCATGGTCAACCCTTGACCTTGAGCAGTAACCAGGTCTGTTGCAGCCTTGGCTGTGTGCATCTCACTTTGGCCACATCTCCCAGACTCCAGGCCCTGACCTCAGTCCTCACCCCCTCCAGCAATCTGCTGACCTCCTATCCATGGACCTCCACATTCTCACTATTAGCCACGCCTCATGCCTCTCATCTCTCTAGCTTGGATTCCACGGGCCATACTTCTGACACGCCCACTCAAATGCCCTCCATCCTTCCACAAGCTCACCTGGCAAAGCCCCAGACTAACTCCCACTTGCTCACAGCCTGTAGCCAAATGGCTGAATGTAGCCAGAGAGAAGCACACAGATTTCTAGCTTCATTCACAGTGACAAATATACACAAGTACTAACACTGCTCAGAAATCCTGAAATACGACTCTAGACATTTGCTTTTCCCCTCTCCAAAATTACTGCATCATATTTTCTCCTCTCTCCCAAAGCCCCTCCTTTCTGGCCCCAGCTTCTCCCTTGGAGGTGATGCCTGGCCTCCCACTCCATGGAGAAGGTAGTCAGAAACTCACTCATCTTAACCTGCCTGTGTCTGACCAAACTCCATGTTCCCTCCTCTGTTACACTGGATGAGAGGTCCCTGCTCTGGTCCAGGACCAGCCTTCCATGTGGGCACTGACCCCCCCATTCTCAGGGCCTTTTCTCCTGCCCGTCTCCCCTCTCTCCTGCATCTCACCCTTCACCCAATCACTCCACTCGACACAAAGCACAGTGCTCTCATTTCTTCCATTTCAAAACACAAACTCCATCTCTTGACCCCCATCATTCCGTCAGCTTCCACCCCATTCTCATCTCCCCTTGAAAGAGTTGTCTACTGTCCTGTTCTCTTTGCTCACTCACCCTAAGCCTTCAAGGTCATCCTGGTTGTCAGATCTCCTGGGCACTTTTCTCTTCTCTTGCTCCACCTCCAAACAGTGATGCATTACATGTGGCTTGCATTCTGGCCAAAGCCCGCCCCCACCCCCAGCACTACTCTCTTGCTCTCTCTTCCTGGCTCCTGCCTTAATGTCAGAGGGTGCCAGGACTCTGACTTCTCTCGGTGACCTCATTTTCAGTCCCATGGCCTGAATTGTCATCTTTAGGCTGTGGACTCCAAAAATCTCTATCTGGTCCTCCAGGCAACAACAGCACCAGGCAGGACAGGTGAGGCAAAGTAGAGGCAAGAACTGTCCAGTTCATCTACTGACCATGAACAAAGCCAGCAGGAGACACCACAGGCCTGTGGTATAACTAAGGAGTTGCCTTGAATTCACTGACCTCAGATATTCTATTTCCACTAACTGATCCTGATATATTTCCTTCTCCAATTCAATAAATTCCACTGCTGATCAATACTGCCCACAACACTGGCCTCTCTCTGAACTTTGGATTCCTTTACCCAACTGTTTAGTTGATGTTGCCCGATGGATCTAGAATTTAACATGGTCAAAGCATCACTTATTCCCGTCCCTTTCCAGGCTTGTCCCTAAACCGACTTCCTCATTTCAGCAAAGAGCATCCTCATCTATCCCCTTGTTTAAGCCAAAAATCCCAAAATTTTTCTGGACTTCCCTCTTCTCATTCCCCACCCTGCCCTGCCACACCCAAACCATCAGTGGGCCCTGTTGTTTCTACCTCCCTGCTTCCAATTCTTTGGGGTATATTCCCAGAAGTGGAATTTCTGGATCATATGGTAATTCTATGTTTAATTTTTAAAGGAACCACCATATTATTTTCCACAGTGGCTCATCATGGTTCTGGAATTCTTCACTGACTTGAACGTATTGGAGTTATGAAACAAAATCTATGCAATAGAGTCCTTTAGAAGGTTATATCTTGAAATCTATCCAATAAAAACAAAACTTAGGGCTTCCCTGGTGGCGCAGTGGTTGAGAGTCCGCCTGCCGATGCAGGGGACGCGGGTTCGTGCCCCGGCCCGGGAAGATCCCACATGCCGCGGAGCGGCTGGGCCCGTGAGCCATGGCCGCTGAGCCTGCGCGTCCGGAGCCTGTGCTCCACAACGGGAGAGGCCACAACAGTGAGAGGCCTGCGTACTGCAAAAAACAAAAACAAAAACAAACAAAACTTAGAAATCTTTACTTATTCATGGGATTATGCACTACTACATTTCACAGGCTTGGTTAAAGAAACCTGTTTATGTATAGATCAAAATGATATCGTCTTTGCCATTGAAAAATGCAAAAATGCTCAGGGAAGGTGAAGCAAAAGTCAACTCGACTCCGTGCTGCTTTGATAGAGTCTCTTGCTGAGTTCAGGGACTCAGCGTCACTGACATGAACAAAAGAGGAATTCTCTAGATGCAGCGATAAACATGGGTGCCGTGGAGGCTTCAGATGCCCTGTGGATGTCCCCCTCTCTACACCTCACCTGTGGCTGAGCTTGGTTGCCAATGCGCATGGCAGGAAGTGCTTGTGGCCTGATGCCTGCACCTGGACTCCTGCTTAGTTCTGATTCTGCCTTTCTAATCTCTATCCCTCCCCTTCATTTATAGATGAGCACAACTCAAGGAATTTTGTTCTTTCTTTGAGAGCACTTACCCAAAAGCCCCTAGGAGTCATAATTGCTTTCATTTATCATAAAATATATCCTCTGCCTAACAATGATGATGGTGATGGCTACACCCATGAGCACTTTCCTATGTGCTGGTCCAATGCCAGCACTTTATAAACACATTCCCCAATGCTCCTGGGGGTCCCCTTTTTACAGACCCAGCCAGGGCCACTCAGCCAGGAGGAGGTATTTGAGTGGGTTTCTGCCCAAAGTCTTTGCTCTTAACACCCCCCTGGAAGCAGAACACTGGGGGATGTTTCCCAATGACCAGGTTCTATGTCCCCCTGCTTAAATCAGGAGATTTAAAGATGGTAAGATCTGAGCCAGAGCTGTCCTTGCAAGGGGTAGCAGTGGTTCCTAACATTCTTTTTTGTCCCCTCTTTTAGGACAAAGCACAGTTCTGAGGGGCCTTGATGTTCAGGACATGCTACCTGGGAACCTCCACTACTACTACAGCTACTGGGGGTCACTCACCACTCCTCCCTGTACTGAGAATGTCCACTGGTTTGTGCTGGCAGATACCGTCAAGCTCTCCAGGACACAGGTAGTGTGTAGAGTCACTTTATCAAAGTCTCTCCTTTCAATGCCCTGGTTAACAAGAGCGCTCCCTATATCTCACCTAATGCTGATACCTGGGCTCCTACAGTGTTTTCCATGTACAGGGCTGCAGTGCCTCACCTCTATTGCTAGGGGTGATCTTACTAGTGTTGTGGCAGAAATGGGCAAACAGGCATCAGGGAATCCAAGAAACCTATAGGTGATGCAACAAAAAAAACTGGGACGTGGTCCAGGTCATAGGACAAGAGTTGCACAGTGAAGGCAAATATTTACTGAGTGCTGCTCCCATCAGGCACTGCTCTATATGAAGTAGCACATTACTTCATAAATGACTCCATGCAAGAAGGATAGCTTCATATTTAGCCTTTCATCACATAAAATCCCTGTGGTTCTTTGAGGGGAAGAGCTGTATCAGTTGTCTTTTGTCCTTCATCATAGCATGGGTACATAATAAATATTTGTTGAGTTAAATAAAGGACAAACGTTACTGAAGTTTCAAAACAAAGCTGACATTTCCTTCTGGGTGATGTTTGTCCTCAGAAACAAATATTACTTTTTTTAAACTTTTCATTTCCCTATTCCAGGAAAAAGGTGGAAAGACCCCTATTCTTATAACCACACAAAAAACATTGCCAACCAGGTTTGAAGTGCCCCTAGATACCTAACAAAAGCCAATGTAAACTATCTCAGGAAAAATGCGCCTTAAATCCAGATCTATAAGAATTTACATGAATAAAGTTACCTGAAATGAGCTCAATTTTTAAAAAATCACAAAATATCAGGAAAAAGGCACTATGAATGATTGTCAGCAGAAATAGAACTACAAAGATTTCAGATATAGTAATTATCAGTCAATTAATATAAAATATGTTTAATATGCATAAATAATGCATAATATGTAAAATTAAACATATTTAGTATGTTTAATATATATAGGAGTTTTAAATATGAGGAAAGAACAAAGTATAAAAATGATGAAGTAAATTCAAAGAAGAAAAAAAAAACTAAATGGGTTGTTAATTTCTAGAAATGAAAAGATAGTAATGAAATTAACAACCCAACAAGTGGGTTTAATAGCATGTTAGACACAGTTCAAGAAAGAATTAGTAAACTGGAAGACAGAGCTGACAAAATTATGTAAAATGCAGCACAAAGAGAAAAAGAGATGGAAATATGAAAAAGAAGTAAAGAGATATAGAGAACATACTAGAAAGGTCCAACAAATGTCTGGTTGAAATTTAGAGGGAGAAGAGAGGTAGCATAGAGAAGAGGGACAATTTGAGAAATATTGGCTGACAATTTTCCAGAGAATTGAAAGACACCATGTCATATATGAAGGAAGCCCAACGAGTCAATGAAAACAAAAAGAAGCCCACACTAAACCATCACAGTGAAACCACAAAATATCAAAAACAAAGAGAAGATTTAAAAATCAACCAGAGAGAAAAGACAGATTTTCATGAAAAAAATACTATAGACCAAGAGTAGATTCAACACAGCAACCATGAAAGTCAGAAAGCAGTGGAACCATATTTTCAAAGAACTGAGGGAAATGAATAGCTAACCTAGAGTTGTACAGGCAGCAAAAATATCTCTCAGGAATATAGACAAGGGACTTCCCTGCTGGTGCAGTGGATAAGAATCTGCACTCCCAATGCAGGGGGCCCAGGTTTGATCCCTGGTCAGGGAACTAGATCCCACATGCATGCTGTAACTGAGAGTTCACGTGCTGCAACTAAGGAGCCAGCAAGCCACAACTAAGGAGACTGCGAGCCATAACTAAGGAGTTGGTGAGCCGCAACTAAGGAGCCCACATGCTGAAACTAAGGAGCCAGTGAACTGCAACTAAGGAGCCAGAGAGCTGCAACTAAGGAGCCCACCTGCTGCAACTAAGGAGTGCACATGCTGCAACTAAGGAGCCTGTGAGCTGCAACCAAGGATCCTGCGAGGTGCAACTAAGGAGCCCTCTTGCTGCGACTAAGGAGCACACATGCTGCAACTAAGGAGCCGGTGAGCCACAACAAAGGAGACCGTGAGCTGCAACTAAGTAGCCAGTGAACTGCGACTAAGAAGCTGGCGAGGGCTTCCCTGGTGGCGCAGTGGTTGAGAGTCCGCCTGCCGATGCAGGGGACACGGGTTTGTGCCCCGGTCCAGGAAGATCCCACATGCTACAGAGCGGCTGGGCCCGTGAGCCATGGCCACTGAGCCTGTGTGTCCAGACCCTGTGCTCCGCAATGGGAGAAACCACAACAGTGAGAGGCCTGCGTACCGAAAAAAAAAAAAGAAGCTGGCGAGCCACAAGTAAGGAGCCCACATGCTGCAACTAAGGAGACTGCTTGCTGCAACTAAGGATTGCATGTGCTGCAACTAAGGAGCTGGCAAGCCACAACTAAGGAGTGAGTGAGCCGCAACTAAGGAGCCTGCCTGCCGCAACTAAGACCTGGAGCAACAAAATAAATAAATAAATAAATGTTAACCAAAAAAGAATGTAGACAAAATACAGACATTTTCAGAAAAAACAAAAATTGAGCTTGCTGCTTGGTATGTCTCTGTTTACTTCTTCCTCTCCTTTCTACTATTGACTAAACACTCATAGAAAAAGATTAAAAGAGATTGTTGGAGAAATGAATGGGTGGGTTAATGGCCTGGCACATAGCACGCAGAACCACTTCTGGAATTGAGATCTTCTCACAACCGCTTTATCAGGGTTATATAAATCCAAGCTCTAGTTCAGTTGCTAGCTAAATTTAAAAACTCACCCAGTGCCTCTCCTCTCCTTAATTCCCTTCACGTTTCCTGCAGGTTTGGAAGCTGGAGAATTCCTTACTGAATCACCAGAACAAGACCATCCACAATGATTACCGTGGGACCCAGACCCTGAACAACAGAGTGGTAGAAGCCAACTTCATGTCTCAACTTAATCAGTGTGAGTGAGATCAACTCTTGTTTGTTCTTTGCAATTTGCAATTATAATTTCCTGTTTTCCTGCTTCTCTGGGTGGACCCATCTCTTCTGGCAATAGTAAGGGAAGGAAAAGGGACTTCCCTGGTTGTCCAGTGGTTAAGACTCCATGCTCCCAATGCAGGGGGCATGGGTTCGATCCCTGGTCGGGGAACAAAGATCTCTCATGCCACACGGCATGGCCTAAAAAAAAAAATAGTAAAGGAAGGAGAGTTATCTAAACAACAGGAGGCTCAGGGCTGTACAGGACTTTGGCAAAGGGGGTGACTCATTTTCCCAGTCCAGACAGTGGTACCAGTGAGTAAAACAGAGGGGACGATGAGTATGAGAAGCTACATGATTTATAACCCACCTAGTCTTGGCCAGAGACAGTAGGAGAAGCAAGATATCAAGCAACATCCAGATACTCCCATAAGAGTTTTGGCTCAAGTTAATCTTATCAAATCCAACTCAGATATTTCACACTTCTATCTTGGTCTCTATTACAGACCCATCCACAGCTCCTCCTATAAATTCCCTCAAGGTGGGGTTAACTAGACCACAATTGTCTACTACCTTTTCTTGGGGATCAAGCTGCAGACACCAGGGTGCTGGAGGTAGGCATGAGGACCTCCAAGGTTCTGAACTTTTCCTATTCACTCTTCTTTTTATAGGCTCTGAGCTCCAGTTTTATCCAAACAATATTGACAGTAACCTTGAGTACTCGAGAAGGTTTATTGAACAGAAGAAAGCAAAGAGAAAAAGACAAGGGTAATGACCTTGAAGAGTGAGCCCTGCCTTGTCTCCAAGAAGCCCTGTACGTCTGGATCACACCATTCCCACTGAGGCACCTGTTTAATTTATGATTAAAACAGGAGAAACCATCATCCATGAAAGGAAGTGAGATGGCTTAAATATATGAGAAGGGACTTGAGTTAGACAACATCAATGGGAATTGACTGGAATAGAAATCTAAAGGAGATGGAGACCTACCCGTCCTCCTCTCGAATCACACACATTGATGTGTCTAAATTACAAATCAGCCCAAACATCCCTATAGCATTTAGATGAAATAAAGTAACTTTGGAAATGTGTTACTTAGTTTTCTCTTTTCTATGCCTTTGTACCACTTCAAATATCCCTTCTTTGCTCTATCCTGAGAGACCCAGGTGATGGGGTAGAAATCAAGGTGGGAGGGATTTCCAGGACGAAGATTAAGAAAAAGGAAAGAGACCTGGGAATTCCCTGGCGGTCCGGCGGTTAGGACTTGGTGCTTTCCTCTTACGTTAGGAACGTGTGGGTGGAGACGTTTGGAGCAGTGATCGTGCCCAGTGAGTCAGAGAGAGACAGAAGAGGGAGGAGGCAGGCTCCCGGGAGAGGAGATGGGGGTGGGGGCTGGGGGGAGGGGTAAGGGCTTCCCTGAGGTCGTGTCCTTGTTGGTCCGATGGTGTCTGCTGTCACTAGTCCTGCGTTCAAGTGCTAGTTCTGCCATTACTAGTCACATGGGATAATAAAATTACCTGTCTTTTAGGGCTGTGGTTTTGAGTAAGTAAGACAAGCCTGGGGAGCAGCCCGCAGAGTGGCTGCTAACCTTTACCGGCCAGTTACCATCCTCTTCACGGAGGACCTTCCTCGTCCTTCTTCAGTTTCCTGCTCATCTCCGACTGAGCTCACCCTCATTCTTCTGAATCCCTTTATCTGCTCTCGTTACTATCTTTGTTCTTCCATGTCGTTATTCATCGTATCCAAAGCACTTTCATATCTGACTTCACATCCTGCCTGCCAGGAAGCAGGGGGGCAGCGCTGACCCTCCCTGGTTAGCTAGCTGCCTGCCACGTGCACCATGCTCCAGGTTCCCGTACAAGTTTCAAGAATTTTGTGTCTTCTCCATTGAAGAGGAAGGGTAGTGGTGGGGTGGGTGGGGTCTTGGTCTGGTGCTAGGAGAGAGGGGGTCCCATCCTCCATAGGGCCCTGGTGTTCTAATCCTGTACCACACCGGGAGCGTGGTACAGGGGTGGGAGGAACTCTGAACTTCCATCCTGACCCTCTCTTCCCACTTGCCTATGAGGTTGTAGTTCAGCATCTGAAGCTCAGGACTACACATTTTAAACATTTTTTACATTTTTGGATAAAGGTTGAAAAAAAGGGAAAAAGGAACCAAAATTAATTACAATGGTTACCTAAGCAGGGGGTTGGTGGGCACGGGACAGGGTGTAGGGTGGGCTGGGAAATGGACTTTTCTGGATGCACCCTGTTTGGTAGTTTTAACCTTGGAATCTTGGGTTTTAAATAGTTATAAAATTAAATTAAATTTAAAGGATTTTTAAAATCCCTAAAACTTCAGTTAACTTACAATGTAAAAACACAGTAAAATGATTGAACAATCATACACTGAGTTGGTAGCACAAACACAGAGAGAAGAGTTTTTCCTTAAACACAGTATTTTTACTATCATACTTAGCGAGGTTTAATCCTAAGGACAAGAAGAACGGATGTGTGTGTGTAATTACTATAATATGTTACTATATATACATAAATAATTGTGTTTATGTCAGATTAGCATGATTTTCAGCATAGGAACATAGAGATCCAAATATAAAATTTAAAAAGCTAAGTAAAAAGAAGAACCTGCTGTATAAAAAAATAAAATAAAACTGAAAAATTCAAAAAAAAAAAAGCTAAGTAAAAGCCCTGTATTTGTAGATTTGAATTGGAAATATCAGTATAATTTATAAAATATTTTTCTCTTTCTAAAAGCACATATTGGGACTTCCCTGGTGGTCCAGTGGTTGAGACTCCATGCTTCCATTGCAGGGGGTGGGCGTTCCATCCCTGATCAGGGAACTAGGATCCCGCACACTGTGCTGCGAGGCCAAAAAAAAGCAGGTATTTCCTCGCGTTGTGCACTCAGGTGTAGAAACAACAGTAACCCCATAGCAATGAACATCCTTATATCCAGACAGTGGTCTCTCAATGTTATTTCCCACTATCAGGAACCAGGGCTCCTTGGAGAAATGGCTGATTCCAGATCTGGGGCAAGGATATACAAGATGAACCTGGGATATCTTTTTAGGCCAGCAGACAAGAAATCTACCTAAGTCTACTGGGGTCATGCCCAGAAGACACAGGGACCGTCTTTTTTTTCTTCTTAGTTTTTGAATTTTATTTATTTTTTTATACAGAAGATTCTTATTAGTCATCAAGTTTATACACGAGTGTATACATGTCAATCCCAATCACCTAATTCAGCACACCACCATCCCCACCCCACCGTGGCTTTCCCCCCTTGGTGTCCATACATTTGTTCTCTACATCTGTGTCTCAACTTCTGCCCTGCAAACCGGTTCATCTGTACCATTTTTCTAGGTTCCACGTACATGGGTTAATATATGATATTTGTTTTTCTCTTTCTGACTTACTTCACTCTGTATGACAGTCTCTAGATCCATCCATGTCTCAGCAAATGACTCAATTTCGTTCCTTTTTATGGCTGAGTAATATTCCATTGTATATATGCACCACATCTTCTTTATCCATTCATGTGTCAATGGGCATTTAGGTTGCATGACCTGGCTATTGTAAATAGTGCTGTAATGAACATTGGGGTGCCTGTGTCTTTTTGAATTATGGTTTTCTCTGGGTATATGCCCAGTAGTGGGATTGCTGGATCATATGGTAGTTCTATTTTTAGTTTTTTAAGGAACCTTCATACTGTTCTCCGTTGTATCAATTTACATTCCTACCAACAGTGCAAGAGGGTACCCTTTTCTCCACATCCTCTCTAGGATTTGTTGTTTGTAGATTTTCTGATGATGCCCATTCTAACTGGTGTGAGGTGATACCTCATTGTAATTTTGATTTGCATTTCTCTAATAATTAGTGATGTTGAGCAGCTTTTCATGTGCTCCTTGGCCATCTGTATGTCTTCTTTGGAGAAATGTCTGTTTAGGTCTTCTGCCCATTTTTGGATTGGGTTGTCTGTTTCTTTAATATTGAGCTGCATGAGCTGTTTATATATTTTGGAGATTAATCCTTTGTCCGTTGATTCGTTTGCAAATATTTTCTCCCATTCTGAGGGTTGTCTTGTTTATGGTTTCCTTTGCTGTGCAAAAGCTTTTAAGTTTCATTAGGTCCCATTTGTTTATTTTTATTTTCATTACTCTGGGAGGTGGATCAAAAAAGATCTTGCTGTGATTTATGTCAAAGAGTGTTCTTCCTATGTTTTCCTCTAAGAGTTTTATAGTGTCTGGTCTTATATTTAGGTCTTGAATCCATTTTGAGTTTATTTTTGTGTATGATGTTAGGGAGTGTTCTAATTTCATTCTTTTATATGTAGCTGTCCAGTTTTCCCAGCACCACTTATTGAAGAGACTGTCTTTTCTCCATTGTATATCCTTGCCTCCTTTGTCATAGATTAGTTGACCATAGGTGCGTGGGTTTATCTCTGGGCTTCTATCTTGTTCCATTGATCTATAATTCTGTTTTTGTGGCAGTACCATATTGTCTTGATTACTGTAGCTTTGTAGTATAGTCTGAAGTCAGGGAGTCTGATTCCTCCAGCTCCATTTTTTTCTCTCGAGACTACTTTGGCTATCTGGGGTCTTTTGTGTCTTCATACAAATTTTAAGATTTTTTTGTTCTAGTTCCATAAAAAATGCCATTGGTAATTTGTAGGGATTGCATTGAATCTATAGATTACTTTGGGTATTATAGTCATTTTCACATTATTGATTCTTCTAATCCAAGAACATGGTATATCTCTCCATCTGTTGGTATCATCTTTAATTTCTTTCATCAGTGTCTTATAGTTTTCTGCATAAAGGTATTTTTTCTCCCTAGGTAGGTTTATTCCTAGGTATTTTATTCTTTTTGTTGCAATGGTAAATGGGAGTGTTTCCTTAATTTCTCTTTCAGATTTTTCATCATTAGTGTATAGGAATGCAAGAGATTTCTGTGCATTAATTTTGTATCCTGCAACTTTACCAAATTCATTGATTAGCTCTAGTAGTTTTCTGGTGGCATATTTAGGATTCTCTATGTGTCATGTCATCTGCAAACAAGGACAGTTTTCCTTCTTCTTTTCCAATTTGTATTCCTTTTATTTCTTTTTCTTCTCTGATTGCCTTGGCTAGGACTTCCAAAACTATGTTGAATAATAGTGGTGAGAGTGGACATCCTTGTCTTTTTCCTGATCTTAGAGGAAATGCTTTCAGTTTTTCACCATTGAAAATGATGTTTGCTGTGGGCTTGTCATATATGGCCTTTATTAGGTTGAGGTAGGTTCCCTCTATGCCCACTTTCTGGAGAGTTTTTATCATAAATGAGTGTTGAATTTTGTCAAAAGCTCTTTCTGCATCTACTGAGATGATCATATGGTTTTTATTCTTCAATTTGTTAATATGGTGTATCACATTGATTGATTTGCATATATTGAACAGGGATCGTTTTGAAGCGGCTCCTGGGACAACTTAAGCATCAAAAAGAATAATATCAGAAAAAGAAGAATAACTGCAATGGATTGAAACACAGCAAATATATAGAAAGACATGAACTCATAATGGTGCTAAAAAAAAGGAAGGAAAACTCATTGGCCAGGACTTCCCTGGTGGCACAGTGGTTAAGAATGGTTAAGAATCTGCCTGCCAATGCAGGGGACACGGGTTCGATCTCTGGTCTGGGAAGATCCCACATGCCGTGGAACAACTAAGCCCATGCACCACAACTACTGAGCCTGTACTCTAGAGCCCACGTGCTGCAATTACTGAAGCCCACGCACCTAGAGCTTGTGCTCTCCAACAAGAGAAGCCACCGCAATGAGAAGCCCGTGCACCCCAACAAAGAGTAGTCCCTGCTCGCCACAACTAGAGAAAGCCCACGTGCAGCAATGAAGACCCAACACAGCCAAAAATAAATTAAAATAATAATAATAAATAATAATAATAAAATAAAACTCATTGGCCAAATTTGGAGGTTGCCAGGGAAACCACTTATTATTCTGTAAATCGGCAAACAGAGGGGGAGACTCAAGCATTTGTCCTGCTTTTCCTGTGCAAATTGTATTTCAAAGTACAGTAGCCTCATAGTTGGTTGTTCCTGTTTCCTGTGGCTGCTATAGCAATTGATCACAAACTGCATGGCTTAAAAGAACAGAAACGTATTTTTTCATAGTTCTGGAAGCTATAAATCTGAAATCAAGGTGTGGACAGGGCCACGCTCCCCCCAAAGCCTCCAGGAGAGAATCCTTCCTGCCTCTTCCAGCTCCTGGTGGCTTCAGGTGTCCCTTGGCTTGTGGCTGCATCCCTCCAGTCTCTGCCTCCGTCTTTACCTCACCTCCTCCTCGTCTCTGTGTCTGTGTCCCTCTGTCTTTCTCTTATTACACTTGTCATTGGATTTAGGGTCCATCTCAATAAGCCAGGACAATCTCATCTCAAAACCCTTCACTTAATTATATCCGTGAAGATCCTTTTTTCCAATAAGTTCACGTCTACAGTTTCTAGATGGACGTATCTTTTTGGGGGGCCGCCATCCAACCCACTGCATGCGGTGAAAGGAAGCTCTTCCTGGAGCAGTTCCAGCTATTAAGTTCAGAAAGAATCATCTTGCAACTGAATGAACAAAAGGACCCAAGAGCTGATCATCACTGGTCCCTAACACCAGCAGATGGAAGGTTGACGGGGTCTTCATACCATGGATTTAAGGACACTTAGCAGGGTTAACGCCACTTGACGTGGAACAAGCTGACATTCTGGACGTCTTGGAGTACCCAGCACTGCCCATGAGGACCAGTGGCAAAGAGAATTTTTTTTTTGAACCTGGATGTAGTTAAGGCTTTAACTATTAACAAGGAGTTTTCAGGAAATTCAGAGGATAGAAGAACGTGTATTCACCAAGAAGATATAAGCTCCGTGACAATGAACTCCAAGGACCTCAGAGGAGTATCTGGTGCATAAAGGTGCTCAATGAAAAGGTGCTGAATGAATGAATCCAGACTGTATAAACAACTCCTAAAAATCAATTAAAAAAAGGCCCAGCAACCCCAGAGCAAATCAGAAAAGGGGATGAACTGACAATTTACAGAGACAGAAAATGGGAAGGATCCATAAATACGTGAAGAGTCTCAGTCTCACTAGTAATTAAGGTAATAAAAATGAAAACCTTAATGCGATACCATTTCACACCCCAGATTGGGATCTGACAATACCACATGCTGCTGAGGTTGTGGAGCAAACTTCCTCCTGCTGGTGGGGGTGTGAGCTGCTCCAACAGCTCTGAAAGCACTTGGGCGATACTTGCAAAATGTGCATATCCTATGACCCAGAAACCCCACTCCTAGGGGTTTACGTTAGAGAAACCTGCGTATATGCATGAGAAACAAAAGTGTTCGCAGCAGCAGTACTTGTAATTGAAAAATAGGGGAAATATTTTGAACAGGATCACGTAAAATAACATACTGGGCAGCAGTAAAGAATGAATGAACCAGAACTACACCTACCAACATGGTAGAAAGCCACAAGCAACAAAATAAGTAGCAGGAAAAATATAGTGTTGTATTATTTATAAAAGCTGAACGATAACAAGGGAATTATATATCTACATAATTTTAAGGTGTATTTAATAATACACAGTAAAGGTGATTCATAAGAAAAACTCCAAATTCAGAATGTTACTGAATGCACAGTGAGGCCAAACAAACCGAAACGTCAGAGTTTGGAGCAGAGAAAGATTTGTTGCAGGGCCATGCAAGGAGAATGGGGGGCTCGTGCCCCCAAGACCCTGAACTCCCCAAAGGGTTTTAGCATAGCATTTTAAAAGGCAAGGTGAGGGAGGGGCATTGTTGGTCGTTGCAGACTTCTTGGTGTTGGAATCCTTTGTTCTTGCAGCTGTCCACGTGGGTCAGGTCATGATGTTCCTGTAAACCTCCAACAAGAAAAATGTTATTCTCTGTTCTGTAACTTTTTATCTGTGTATGAATGGAAAAGTGTTATACCCTTAAAGGTCAGAGCCTTGGGAATAGGCTATCCTATATACTTCAGGCTATAGGCAACATTCTTAAATGGAAGCAAAAGTACTAGAATACAAAGGTTAAAGTAAAAGAAACAGATTTAATATGGAGTCAGATTTGTTCTTCCCTATTAAAAGAGTAGTGGTTGCATCCAGCATGGGGAGGGAGGGGTGGGAAGAAAGAGCCCTCAATTGTGTCTGTAATGACATTGCTTAAAATGGGTGGTGGATACATGGCTGGTCATTACTCTTTGTTAATTACTATTTATTCCTTTTAAAATATGGAATCACTTTCCTACTCAAAACCCTCTAATGGTTTCCCATTACACTTTGAATCAATTCCAAAGCCCTAATTTTGGTCTACATAATTTGGCTCTTGGCTACTTCCTGGACATCTTCTGTTACCACTTTGCCTTTTGCTCACTGAGCTCTGGCCATACCAGACATACCAAATATGGTCCAGCCTCAGGGCCTTTGCATATGCTATTCTCCCTGCATTGAATGCAGGGCATAGGCTCTTACTCTTTCTTGCTATGCTTCTCTACTCACATCTCCACAAAAGCCACCAGACCAGCTTTTGTTTTACCCTAGAGATTGACAATGAACTTGAGATGACCCTGGCTCTCTTATGAAGCACTGCAGTGGGCTGCTTCTTCACCCTCCTGAACTACGATACCAGGGTTGGGCCCATTGCTGTGTGGTCATTTAGGGCAGGCGCATCTGTGGATGGGGGAAGAGGTTGTAAAATGACTCTGGACAAGATGTGTCATGTAGAAGGGGGGGCACTGTCATTGCGGGTAGAATCGTGGTGGTCTCCAGGGTCCTCTCCAATGAATCCCTGGGCTGGATGAGCCACGTGCTCTCTGCAGCCTCCCTGGGCCACCAGCAGATTGAGACATTGCTCTGGGGAGACACACAACTCCAAGTACAAGGTGTGAGGCTGGTGGAGGCTTTGGGATGAGCTAGGCAGGAATCAGACTCAGCGTTGACCCAGCTTCTAGGGACATTTTAATTACATAAAATTAAAACTCACTCACATTTATATTGTGCTTCAAAAGTTACCAAAAGTTCCCACAGACCTTATTGAAAGGCTGAAAATGAAAGTTTCTAATCATCAATTGATATTTTTATAACTTTTATAGAAACTATAAATACTACTGTTTAATCGTATTATTACTTACTGTTAATTTATGATGCTAACTTTTCACTATTACAAACGACACAGAGTAGGAATTTGGATGAATTTAGTTTAAAAACTAAAAAATACCCAACTAAGACAACAAAATTCCCCCAAACACCAAACACCCAAGGAAAAAAATAAAATGGCTTTAGGTGGTATTAATCTGGGGCTAATGTTATTTCTCTAGATTGTCACTGTGAACACTTTTTAAACTAAATTGCTGTCAACTTTGTTTTCCAAAAGTTTTCTCCTGGGAGCCGCTGAGGATGGAGAACACATCCTCTCCCGGTGAAAGCAGAAAGAATCTGCTTTTTAAACAGCCTTAAAAACAGCTGCTGGTTGTCAGTGGGAAGAAAGTCACCTGGCCGACTGCCCCCCTCAAGGGCAAGGTTGGGTCCCCCGGGAGCAGAAGCTGGGAAGACCACCCCCCTTAGCGGGCCCTGGGATTTCAGAATTCCCAAACTGGTTTCTGTGAGTTCGTGGTTCTCGAGAAAAGTTTTGAGAAACAAAATATCCCTTAGAAACGGCCCCTTAGCTGTTCCATGGTGTTCTCAGCTGATGTTCCTCTCTCACCAGTGCCAGAAATTTCCCCAAAGGCCTTCTGTGTTAGTGCCATTTTGTGAAAAACTAACGAAAGCAAAGGTGTTTGTGGAGGACGGATTAGAAGGCTGAGCGGAAGGGCTGCGTTTGCAGGGAAGCTGCTGCCCTCCAGTGGCCACTCTGAGGATGGCGAGGTCCGTGCCCAGGAGACCTTGGCTATCCCGTCCACCCCTCCCGTCTTTCTTATTGGTAAACTGGTATACACAGGACCCCTAAAGGTCTCCTGTAAGTTACAGGCATGTCAGGGACAAACAACACAATGCATGTTCCTGGACTACCATCCTTTCTCACACAATAAGACGTGGGATTGCTCTGGGCTATGGTCCCTCTTGCCTCTATGTCCTGCTTTTAGAATTTCAAAGCACTGTCACCCTGGATGATAGAAACCCAACCGTTCCCATCTACCCTCTTGTCACCTGGGGGGCCACCTCCCCTGCCCCCGCTGAATGGACAAGGCTGGCCACTCAGATGCCCCCTCTCAGGCCTGAGTTAGCGACTTGAGGCCCAGCTCACATGAGGCCGTGCAGAGGGGCCCAGGACTGGCACCTGGTAACCCCACACCTCACGTAAGTGGATGCTGGAGGAGCAGACACCCTGCCCTCCCGGGACGGCTGTGTCCAGAGAGAAGGAGGCAGGTGCTGGAGAGCAGCAGAGAAGGACCTCCAGGCCTCAGAGAGCGGGGTCAGCGTGGCTGAGGTGGGGGGTGACGATGACCTGCTGGTGACCACTGGTATGGGCTGTACTTCCTGCCCTTGGAAATCCCGCCCCCCGCCCCCCCTCCCAGGTCTTGACTGAGCAAGCATGATTGCATTTTTGTTCTCCACAAACACACAATCCCCAACTAAGACACAACATGTCTTATTTTGTTGGAGCCTCTGAAGCAACCAGGGATGCTGGAGGGCCTGGCTTATCTCCAGTTGAAGAAACTGGGACAAGAGAGTGTGCTCTGACGCACAGCATCTTAGTAGGGAAGCGCGAACTCGAAGTCCTGGGCTGCAACCACTTTCTCGTTGACCCGTTCGACTACTGGAACTGACTTAGGGAACAAATCAGGAAGAGGCATGGTGTTCATTTTCTGGGGTGCAGCTCAGCAGCCTCAGCTCCACCAAGGAATACCCCTAGGCTGAGTTTTAGGGTGTCAGGACCCCAGCATCTCCCAGAAACATGGTAAATGTCCCGTTGGCTCCTGCTCCAGAGTTCCCCACCCCACTGCTGATAGCATAACAGGCTCCTGGGGGTGGGAGCTAAGAGAGAGAGAGGCCCCCCCACTGCTCCAGGGTGGGCTGCTCAAGCACTGGCCCCTCTTTCAGGGTGGACGTGGGAGAAACCTGCTGATCACATCTTTCTTAGAGGCAGACACACGTGGGCAAACAGAGCCATCCTTAGGCCCTGGATCAAAAATACCAGATGGGACCACTAGCCTTTGTCAAGAATGAAAGAACCCACCATCCATGGAAGGGTCCCTTGAGGCAGTGCCCCCTCCTCATGTACAACAAGGAGGGTGTCATATGTGCTTCTCACTCTGTCACCGCCTCTCCACCTGGTGAGCTCCACTTCACCCTTCAGGATGCAGTATTCGTACCCACGAGATAGGGCACCCATATCACGCACGTTTAAGAGCAAGGAACAGAGGTGAGGGGGTTAAGCAATTTGCTCCAGGTGCCTCGGGTACCAAATGGCAGAGCAAGATCTAGAGCCAGGCCTCCTGTTCCTTAGGTTAGTTTCTTTCTACTCATTTCCCACTTGAGGAGAACCACAGGGCTTCTGTCAGAAGTTTATACCATCAGAGATTAAAAATCCTTTATCGTCAACATGCTTCTCTTTGAATCCCCAAATGTGCTATCGAGCACTTGAAAGGTGGCTGGTGCAAATTGAGATGTCCTGGGATTTCACTGACTGAGCATAAAAAATGTCAAAATATCTCATTAATAATTATTTTTATGTTGGTTACATGTTGAAATAATGTTTTAGATATGTTGGATTAAACCTAGAATATCATTAAGACTGAAAAAAAAAAAACCCACAAGCTTCTCTTTGAAAATGAAAACACTACGGGGAGTTCAAAGATTAGGCTGTTACCAGTTATTTAAATCTTAGTGTGAATTAAATGGCATAGCTCAAGCCCAGTAAATATTTGCAAGGTGAAGGACTGTGATACTTTTCCTTTGGGTTTAGAATGGTGTTTTGTTTTGTTTTGTTTTGTTTTGCGGTTCGCAGGCCTCTCACTGCTGTGGCCTCTCTCGTTGCAGAGCACAGGCTCCGGACGCGCAGGCTCAGCGGCCATGGCTCACGGGCCCAGCCGCTCCACGGCATGTGGGATCTTCCTGGACCGGGCACGAACCCGCGTCCCCTGCATCGGCAGGCGGACTCCCAACCACTGCGCCACCAGGAAGCCCCAGAATGGTGTTTTTTTCTTTTAAAGAGGTTCATAGAATGCATTTTTAAAAAATTAATTAATTAATTTACTTATGGCTGTGTTGGGTCTCCGTTTATGTGCGAGGGCTTTCTCTAGTTGTGGCAAGCGGGGGCCACTCTTCATCGCGGTGCGCGGGCCTCTCACTATCGCGGCCTCTCTTGTTGCGGAGCACGGGCTCCAGACGCGCAGGCTCAGTAATTGTGGCTCACGAGCCCAGTTGCTCCGCGGCATGTGGGATCCTCCCAGACCAGGGCTCGAACCCGTGTCCCCTGCATTGACAGGCGGACTCTCAACCACTGCGCCACCAGGGAAGCCCCAGAATGGTGGTTTTGATGAGGATGAAGAGGTGGGAGTAATTTGGAGTGTCACGGGCTGCTGGAGGGCTAGGACTGACTGCGTGAGGGCCTGAGGTTGTTGGCTTGAGGGTTCATGGATACAGTGATGAAAGAGGGTCTGGAAGGTGAGAAGGCGCTGGAAACTATTTTCTCTGTGGTGACCCATGGTCTGTCGTCCAAGCCAAGGGTTTAAAGGGCTTCAGAACTGAGCCAAAGGAACCTCCACCTGAGCCTGGTGGGCCGTGAGGCCACCGTACTGAGCCTCATCTCCTTACTGGGCTCTGGATCTGAATCTAGGAACCTCTGGGGCCACAGAAGAAGGTTTGCTAGGGCATCAGTGGGGCTGTTCCTGGAAGGATGGTGGTGGTAGGGGAGGTACAAAGTGAAATGGATATGAAGACACAGCCAAGGTCAGACAGCTCAGGGGCCAAGCTCTGTGGGCAGAGGCAGAACTGTCTGTGGCTGAGGGGGCATGGCCTGGGACCTCTGAGAGCCCTGAGTGCATGGATAAACCTGTGGATCCCACCCTACATCACAGGAAGAAGGAACCACACCTGGGATTTTGAGCACCTATATGGGCCTCAGGGGGTCTGTGGGCATTGTTAGTAAAATAAAATTAGGATGCAAGTCTTCCAAATGTGTATATAAAAATAAGCAAAGTTAATCAATATAGCAAAAGAATGGAAATTGAAAAAAGAAAATAGCAAGAACATATAAGAAGCAAAACATAAAATAAGATGCCAAAGAGCAAAACATTGATTATAACAAATATAAATGGATTAAACTCTGATATTCAAGGGCAAAGACTCTCAGATTAGATCAAAGAACAAAAAAATCTAGAGCATGTCTAAAACATAAGACACAGAGAGGCTAAAAATACAGGGGTGAGTGTTTACATACCAGGCAAATGCAAACAGAAAGCAAGTCTTGGTTGCTTGAATGTAGAATTCAAGATTAAAAAGTATGAAATATAAGTTGAAAGAGTAGCTATAGCGTATATTTGAGATGTTGTGGTGTGATCAAGTTGGTGTTTCAACAGCACTGGCTGAGGGTGCCAGGAATACCCATTCCTGACCCAGAGCCCCCTTCCTTAGAGGTCTCTGTGAGGAGCAGCTAATTCTCTTCTTCCTCCCCAACACTCAGTCCACGTGCTTTGGGTGGGGTGGTCAGTCACGTGCTCCATCCTTGTTGGCCACAAGGATTGTTTTCAGGGATACAGGGTTCCAAGTGGCCCAATCAAAGCCAATCCCAGAATTTGGGGGAACTCAACCACAACATGCACAAAACTAAACTCAGGGTTTTCCTCCCCAAAACCCAGTATTCTTCTTGTGACCCCAAACTCTAAATGGTAGCACAATGCATCCAATGAGCGATGTAAAACAAAACCAAAACAAAACAGCAAACCTTTTAAACATCTCCCTCTTCCTCACCCACCATCCAATCCACTCCTAAGTCCCATTGATCTTATCTCCTAAATATCTCTTAACTCTCTCCGGTTATCTCTATTTTCCATTGACCCCTTTCAAGTCCATCATCCCTTCCCTGGGCTACTAAAGCAGCCTCCTCATTAGTCTCCTTATTTCCACACTTGGTTGCTCAATTCCAATCCAGCTGCTGTCAAAACAACCTTTCTAAAATGGAACGCTGACAGGGTCCAAGGGTGAGACTTGAGTGAGGGCCTTGTGTTAGGTTAGGCTCATCGGGAAGGCTTGTTAAAACACAGATTCCTGGGCTCCACTCCAGAGTTTCTGATTCAGGGGGTCTGGGGGTGGGGGGTAGAATCTGTATTTGTAACAGGCTCCCAGGTCATGCTGACGTAGCACTTGAGAATTGCTAGTGTCGCTTACCTAGTTTACCAGAAGTCTGCATTGGGGTGTGGGTCTAAATCTCCAGTGACCTGTGAAGAATTTCTCTGACTTGCTTTGTTCCTTAAGAAGCTATTTCATTCAGGACTTTTGTTTTCAGAGACAGAAAACCCAAATCAAGCGGGTTTCAGCAACAAAGGAAATCTATTGGTTCACTGAACTGAAAAATTCAGGTGAAGCACAAAAAAATTCAGGCTCAGTGGGATTCCAGCTCACACCATGTCGTCAGAACTAAGTTCATCCTCCCTCAGCCCTGCCCTCCTCCCTCTGGCCTTGTTCTCACGAAAGTGGTCCCTCAAAGTGGGCGCCAGAAGCTCCAGGATTCTGTCCTCTGGGCTCAGCAAGATGGAGAAGTTCCCAAGATGGAGAACTGGAATAGGGACCCCTATCTAAAGTGGGACCCTGGGGAGAATACCTTCAGCAAAAGGGAGAGCAGGACACAAGTCCACCCAATAGAGGGAGACAGCATCCAGGTCTCAGATCTAGGCGGAGGGTGAGAAGGTGGGACTTGAGCAAATATTCATAAGCACCAGCTGGCCCTTCCCTGGCTTCAGGGTTCAAATTCATATTATCTGTTTGTTAAAAGGACTCGACAATAAAAACAATAGAAAAACACATACACCCAGCTAAACCAAAAAAAAAAAAAACCAACCAGAAACTTCAATGGCCCCTCCTGGTGCCTGACAGGAGCACACACAGAAATGTTTTAGGGACAATTGCAGATATTTGAACATGGCAGAAATATTAAATGATACGAAGGGCTTACTGATATTTGAAAAATTTTTGTGTGAAATAAAAGTACTTAATAAAAATATGACTTTATTTTTAAAAGATCCATAATGAGGTATTTAGGGATGAAATTCATGATGTCTGTAATTTACTTTAAAATATATCCACAAAGAAGGAGGAGAGGAAATATGGCAAATTTGTAAGTGTTTTTTTTTTAAAAAAGTCATTACTGGGACGTATCTAGGAGTTTGAGGAGACTGGAGCCTTTCGAGACCTGAGAATGAGGACTAAGGGATTGTGACAGGCAGAGCGGGGAATAAGCACTGGAGTCTGGGACTCTCTTACTTGCTCACATTCTGTGCCCTCACAGGGAAGCAAAGACTCTAATTGCCAAGTCAGGAGAATCAGCAGGAGCCCTGACCCCTGTCCACTCCTGTTTCCAACCTTGGCCAATGGTGTTGACCCGTCCCTCTCAGAAACCAAAGCACACAGATCCTCCCCCAGCTGGTGACCTAAGCACAGGGCCAGGGCACCAGCACCCACCAGTCTGTGCACGTACAGACTGCCAGCAAGAAAAGTCTTTCAGCTCAAAGGCCTGGACCACTCTGAAGCTCCCATCAGGATGACGGGAATGATGGTGAAAATGTTCTTGATCAGCGGGGCTCCCTTTCTGGAGCAAGGGCATGACCTAGGGTCAGACTCTGGGGACAGAAGGTGGTTGAGACGGGGGTATCTCTCTTTTTTATAAATATATATTATTTATTTATTTATGTAATGGCCGCACAGGGTCTTAGTTGCAGCATGCAGACTCTTAGTTGCGGCGTGCACGCGGGATCTAGCTCCCCGACCAGGGATCGAACCTGGGCGCCCTGCATTGTAAGTGTGGAGTCTTACCCACTGGACCACCAGGGAAGTCCCAGAGACGGTGGTATCTAACTTTGACATAAAAACGCAACAAACTGAATGACAAGGGGGAATGTAATGGGTGAGCATCCTTACGGAGATGCCGGGAAGGTGTCTATGACAGGACAATGGATGGGACAAACACAAAAGTGAGGACCATGGGGCCCACCTGCAATGAGGAAGGTTTGGGATCAATGTAGGAGGAGTGTTTTATGGCATAAAGCTGCTGACACCAGTTGCTAACATGAATACGCACGCACTTCATGCCGGCCGCTCTGCAAAGTGCTTTCAACATTGGCTTAGTTCGGGTTCCCCAGAAGCAGAGCCTGAGTCAAGGGCAAGGAGTTCATTTGGAAAGTGGAAGAAAACACGGCAAGGGAGTGGAGAAATGATCCTGGAAAGAGCAAGGAGCCCATGAAGGGTGTGTTCTGGGGCCAGCTACCAACAGGCATCTGTTGCTTTAATCCCAGAAGGGACATGAGGAAACATGTAGAACACACTCAGATGGACCTGGCGGGGGCTGTGGAAACCGGAGCATCTACACACAACCTCCATCAGCCAGCGGTGCAGGGCACCCACCACCCAGCTCTTCGGACTCACCTGGGCTCAGAAAAGTGCCTTCAGGTGAAGAGAAGGAAGGCAGACATGGACATAGAGTGTTAGCCAGAGCACGCGGAGGGTGTCTGCCCCCCACACGTTGACACATACAATCCTCTCGACAATCCTACAAGGCAGGTGCGAATACTATTATTATCCCCATTTTTCTGATGGGAAAATGAGACAGAGAAGTTAAGTAACTCACCCGAGTGCAGAGCCCGGAAGTCTGTCTCCAGAGTCCATGCTGGAATGGGCTGTCTTTGGAGGTAGTGAACTGCCTGTCAATGGAGGCATTCAAGAAGAGGTCCGATAACAACTGCAGGGATGTTGAACGAGGGATTCCTACTGGGGACAGGGACTAAGGGACAGCTAAGGCCCCTTTCAGTGTTGAAATCCAAGATCTTATCAAGAGGCAGGGGGAGTACCTGAAAATCTGGTCCAGACAGACAACCTAGGAGGCTCTGATGCCAGAAGATGGGGGTGGGTGGGTGGTGGCCTAGAAGAAATCTCTGCTGAGTGGGTTTTCTAGTGGCCACCGGGCTCCACATCTTGAGGAGAACCCTGGGGAACTGCTGGAACCCAAACCTTGCTAGCCGTGCAACAGCTCTTCCTGATGACCAGGAGCGTGTTCGCCTCAGGCAAACTCCGATCCCACTAGCACAAGGATGGATCCTCCCCACACCTCCTGGGCTCAGGGTCCTCATCTGCAAAATGATGGAGGTGATGGGACCCATCTCTGGTTCCTCTACCACCGAAGTTCTGTGATTCTGGATTCAGACAAGGAAGTGAAGGCCAAGCTTCTAGAACAGTCCAGGCACTCTTGGTATAGCTGAGAACAGCACAGTGTGAATTACAAAAAAGCCTGGATTATGGCATAATTGCAAAATAGTGAATGTTTCCTTCATTCAAGTATACAACGAATGGCAAATTAATTGTTAACCAAGTATCTATGAGAAGAGGTCCTATGAGTCCTGCTTTATACAGAATTAATTTTCAATTGCCAATATTTTCTTTGTTTTTTTGTTTGTTTTTGTTTGTTTGTTTGGCTGAGCCTTGCCATTTGTGGGATCTTAGTTCCCTGACCAGGGATTGAACCCCGGCTCTCGGCAATGAGAGCTCGGGGTCCTAACCACTGGACCACCAGGGAGTTCCCCAGGATTTTCTTTTATGCATGAAAACTGAACTGGTAGGGTTCTTTAAGAGCTAGTTTTCTTTAGAGGACTTCCCACTCCTCCCTACAAACTGCCGGCCATGGTACATCAAGTCCAAGTGTAACTGCGGATTCCCAAGAGTGAGATCTGGCCATACGGGATTCCGTGCGGCCTCGCCCTGAGAACTTGGCTCACTCCCTTCCTTCCCGGGAACCTTGATCTGGACATCCCTCCTTATCTGCAGAGCCACCTCTTGGCAGCAACTGGGCTTACGTGTAAAGATTAGTGAGTCTGTGTGAACCAAGCAAAGTACAAGAACTATTCTTCATTCTCAAACAAGACACAAGTCAAGGGCACATGGACTGACTCGGTCTGAACCCCAAAGCTCAGAACAACACGGATGAGGCTGCACGGGGAGAGGCTGCAGCTGTTACAACTTGGAGCCATGGGTCACCTGACCTCGAATCAAACCCAGTCAACAAGCATTTATTGAACACCTGCTAGAAGTGCTGAGTATGGTCAAGACTTTGCTCTCAAAGGCTGATCCATCTCCACGGGGTGGACAACAGAGGGGCTGCTGTTCCCATGCAGCTGACAAGGGGAAGAAATCCCAAGGAATTCAAGGACTTGCTTTAGGGTCAGGATGTCTATGGCAAAGTGGACTTTAGACCTCCTGATTTTCAAGGTTGCACAACTCCCCATCACATGCACAATCTCCAAGAGACAGCATGGTTTACTAATGTGAATTTTGAAAATGTTTTTATTAGCCATTTTATTTCTTATTTAAAATGCACAATCTGATGTTTTGACATCTGTACACATCCATGATATTATCCCCACAGTGAAGATAGTGAACATTTCCATCATTCCAAAATTACTCCCAAGCAACCGCTGATCTGTTTTCTGTCGCTATAGATTAGTTTGCATTTCCTACAATTTTACATAAGTGAAATAATATAGTATATACTTTTTTGTCTGGCTTCTTTCATTCAGCAGAATTACTTTGAGATCCATGCATACTGTAGCATGTGTCAACAGTCATATCTTTTTATTGCTGCATAGTATTTGACTGTATGGATATACCACAGTTTGTTTATCCATTCACCTAGGGATGCACTTTGATACTGTGTCCAGTTTGGGGCCATTACAAATAAACCTGCTATGCACATTTGTGTACAAGCCTCTGTATGGACATACAGACATATGCTTTAATTTCTTTGGGTAAATACCTAGGAGGGAATGCTGGATCGTATGGTAGATGTATGTTTAACTTTGAAAGAGACTGGCAAACTGTCTTTGAAAGTAGCTGTACCACTTGCATTCCTAACAGCAGTGTACCAGCAAGAGTTTCTCCACATCCCTGTCAATACTTGATGTAGTTGGTCTTTTTAATTTTAGGCATTCTAAGAGGTAGGTAGAGGTATCTCATTGTGGTTTTAATTTGCATTTCCCTAATTACTAATAATTTAAGCATCTTTTCATGTGCTCACTTACCATCACGTGCCTTCTTTGGGGAAGTGTTTATTCAAAGCTTCTGCCCATTTAAAAACTGGAGTTGTTTGTTTTCTTATTATTCGGTTTTGAGAGTTCTTTATACATTATACTTCTAGATACAAGTCTTTCTCAGAGAGATGATTTGCAAATACTTTGTGTCAGTCCACGGCTTGTCTCTTCATTTTCATAACAGTGCCTTACAAATAGCAGAAATTCTTAATTTTGTCCAATTATTATAAATTTGTCCAATTTATCAACATTTTCTTGTACGGATTGTGCTTTGGGTGTTGTTTTGTGCAACTCAAGCTCACAAATATTTATCTCTTATGTTCTATTCTAGAAGTTTAATTTAGTTTAATTTAGGCTTATCATCCATTTTGAGTTCATTTTTATATATGATGTGAAGTATGGATAAAAGTTCTTCTTCTTCTTCTGCTTTTTTGTAGTTGCACCAGAACATTTGTTAGAAATACTATCCTGTCACCATTCAATTGCTTTGGTCAAAAATCAGTTGTCTATATCTAAATCCGTTTTGATTACTGTAGCTTTATAATAATTTTGACATCAGGTAATATGAGTCCTCCAACTTCATCTTTCTCAAAGTTGTTTTGGTAATTCTAGCTTCTTTGCATTTCCACATAAACTGTAGAATCAGCTTGTCAATTTCTATGCCCCGCCCAAGACGTCCTGCTGGGATTTTGATTGGAATTGTGTTGAATCTATAGATCAACTTGGGGAGGATTAAGCCAACCTTGCATTCCTAAAATAAATCCCACCTGGACAGGATATATTATTGTCCTTATAACACTTTATTATATTCTATTTAAAGTTGGTTAATAATTTTCCTATCTATGCTTAGGAGGGTGTTGGTCTGTAGTTTTCTGTCTCTAGTTTGGT